>NC_068320.1:1848308-2108199 GCF_025860055.1 Xyrauchen texanus
TATAAGCTAGAAGAGATCAAGTACTTCTGGCAGATTTTGACACACTGGTAAAACAAAAATCTATTTCAGTGACTGCAGCACTGCGTTGGTTACTACATTAACCATCATGTTAACGATCAACCTAGCAGTATTTGATTTGGTGCAATGCATTCATATCGAACATTAAGCAAGCTTACCTGTACGCTTGTGCCAAGGTCTAGAAATGAGCTGTGTCCGGTGCAGTACGTTGGTTTTGATCTCCCGGTCAACCAAAAATCGATGGATTTTCAACCATATTTCCCTGTCAACTATATATCGATGCATTTTCAATCATATTTCCCGGTCAACTATATGCTGTTGACTCTTCAACAACAGCGTCGTTTCCCGGTCAACTATAAATAAATGACTTTTCAACACATTCAGCGATCGCCCGGTAAACCAAATATCAATGCATAATCAATCATAAAGATAACTATAGATCAATGTTGTTCCAATATTGTTGCCATCAACATTAATAACATCAGGTTTTCATCGATATGGTAACGGTGATTCAACATTTATTTTGCATTGAAATTTCAACATCAACCATAATGATGATTCAGATGGAAAAACAATGTTTATTCAATGTTGGCTTGCTGTCTGGGATTGTAGCCAATCGAAAGTTTAGTTTTTCATTATGCTTAGAGGACTAAAGTTTCAGGAGTGATGACCACTGCTTTTACCAGAGATCGTTCCATGATGGTAGTAACCATAGCAACGAACGGGGCAAAAAATCTGATATGACAATATAGCTCTGTGCATCATGTCTTACTGTGAAAATACAGACTAATAGAGCTGCCACTTACAAGAATAAATAAAACAAATCGGTGTTGGCTGAATACGTTTAGATTCAGTTAAATAGTCTATTGATAACACTTAAACACTCTTTTTCACGTGTCCTTTTTAAAACAATGTTTATTTATTAAAATAATATACTATTGTATTTAAGTAAGATATTAATGTATTATATACTTAATATTATCATTATTATTATTCCAACCATCTACAAAAACCTCAACCTAACCTACAGTTGACAACAAATATACAAAAATACAACCACATTTTTAAAAAGTATCCAAAGAGTGATTTAATATACATAAGTTGTATTCAAATTGAAGATTCTAATCTTTTAGCTTGTAGTTTTAATAAAGGGGCGCTGTTTATACTGTTTATATTCTTTCATTTTGTTGCTGCTTGAAAAATGGATTTAGAGAATTTAAAAGTGCTTAAAGTGCTTAAATTAAACACTTAAAAATCTGTACAAACCCTGACTATGAAAAGTGTCATGCAATCTCTGATTATCTGTTCTCATCCATCCATCCATCTTCAACCGCTTATCCAAAGTCGGGTCGCGGTGGAAGCTGCTCCAGCAGGGGGCCCCAAACTTCCCTATCCCAAGCCACATTAACCAGCTCTGACTGGGGGACCCTGAGGCGTTCCCAGGCCAGTGTGGAGATGTAATCTCTCCACCTCATATATATATAAAAAAAAAGCAAAATCTAGCCTATTTTTTTTCTATGTCCTGTAAGTTCATGAATAAAAATTAAAATGTGAATTAAAATGCAAGCTAGTAAATGTCTTATGCTAAATGTCAATAGCGCGTCAAATTTGCGCCTACCGCGTCTAGTTATACGCTTGACCACTTTGAATCCATTCGAGCGTCAAGAGCTGAAATTGACGCCGTAAAAAACAAAAGTTTGAAGCTGAAATTCTACAGCGTCAGAGGCGAAATCCGTTGATCGGCCATCTTTTTACAAGATGGCTGATGTTGATCGAGCATTCGTGGAGAGAGTCACCGCTCTGTACTTTCTCTGGAGAGCAGAACAGTGGCGTATGGGTCGTCGTCGCCGTACTCGGGTCCACCAGACCCTCCGAGGCGTTCCCAGTTCGGCGAATTTCATCATTTGCTCCAGGAGCTGCGCCTGGATGACGGCCGCTTTCAGCGGTACTTCCGCTTGTCCCGCGCCCAGTTTGATGACCTGTTGTCCCGCGATCGGAGCGAGGATCACCCTTCAGGACACCAACTACAGGCTCTATCCCAGCTGCGGAGCGCCTGTCCATCTGTCTTCGGTTAGTAAATGTATATAAAATGTTAAATACAGTATATTAAATATATGTGAATTTACGCTATGCTAGCAATGTTTTTCAAACTGTGTGGTACGGATACCACTGTTGGTGCTCTTTCTAGTGATACTCAGTTAACTGCTGTAACGTTAACCTAAAAAATAAAATATTATTTTGGCAGACGTGATGATGTCTCTATCTGTAAGCAATATGTAGTGCTCTTTCTAGTGATAACGTTACTCGGTTAACTGCTATAACCTAAAAATGATACTGTCATGTCTCTATCTGTAAGCAATATGTAGTAACGTTACTCTTTCTTTTGATAATCAGTTATTGGTTATTGGCACACTAGTGATTTAAACCATATACACATATACCCTTTTGTTTTGAAGATTCAAAACTTTGTTAAATTGCTTGCAAAATTGCTAGCAAACAAACAAATATGGTGTATTAAAGTAAAACAGACTGGTTATTGTATATAGTTGAATATGTAACTACAAGTGTACTTATAAAAATATTTTCTAGGTTTCTTGCCACAGGGGACTCATTCAGGACCATAGCGTCCAGCTTCAGGGTTGGTGTCTCAACAGTGAGCCAGATCGTCCACCAGGTTGTGACTGCAATCTGTCTTGTGGAGGAGTACATGGCTGTGCCCACCACTGATGACTGGAGGTCCATCGCAGTAGGATTCCAGGAGCGGTGGAACTACCCTCTATGCTGTGGAGCGGTTGATGGGAAGCACGTGGTAATGAAGGCACCCCCCAACTCAGGATCCCAGTTCCACAACTACAAGGGAACATTCTCCATTGTTCTCCTTGCAGTTGTGGATCGCAGGTATCGCCTCGGTTGATCGATGTTGGGGGGTACGGCAGGACCAGCGACGGTGGGATTCTGGCAAACTCCGCCTTTGGACAGGCTCTCCGTGCTGGTACACTTCATCTGCCTCCTGACCAGCCTCTTCCCGGTGTGATGAAAGAGGACCCCAGCCCCATGTCTTTGTGGCTGATGAGGCGTTCCTGCCATGGAGGAACCTCATGCGGCCCTTCCCTGGACGCACCCTTCCTCCAGAGAGGCGTGTCTTCAATTACCGCCTCTCAGAGCCAGGCTGGTGGTGGAGAACACCTTTGGCATCCTCTCCTCACAGTGGATGATGTACGCCGCCTCATCGAGGTCCACCCAGAAGTTGCGGAGAAGTATGTGAAGGCGACGTGTCTTCTCCACAACTTTCTGAGGTGTTCGGAGGGGAGAGAGGCACCTGCTGCGAGGGGCGCGGGACATGCTGGAGAGGAGCCACTGCCAGGTCTGGGTCGGGTTGCGGCCAACAACTCCTCCAGAGAGGCACTCCGGGTGAGGGATGTCTTCATGGCACTCTTCTCGGCGGAGGGAGCAGTACCATGGCAGCCGACAGAGTAGCGTTTGAAGTCCTCCTCATGACTTCCCCACAACGGCTCTTTTAAGAGCCACCCACAAACCTATAAAGAGCTAAACTTCCAGAAGCTTCCAGAAGAGATCAGATGTGCTCCTACATTAGTCACATTCAAATCCAGACTCAAAACACATCTGTTTAGCTGTGCATTTACTGAATGAGCACTGTGCCACTGTGTGTCCAACTGTTTTACTGGATTTTATTTTATTTTATTCTAAACTGTTTCAATTATTCTTATTTTTTGTATTCTTATTTTAATCTCTTCTATGTAAAGCACTTTGAATTACCATTGTGTATGAAATGTGCTATATAAATAAACTTGCCTTGCCTTGCCTAAACTATCTAAAAATAGTCCATTATTATTATTTTATTTTTTTTTTCCCCAGGTTGTCAGCCCCAGTTCCAGGATGTCAGGTCCACAACATGCACATTTATTAAGTTGAGACTTTTAAAAAATGTCAGGTTTTCCATGGTAGTATATCAGGTTAAATTATTTATTTATTTTTGTTTTGATGATAAATGGAGCCAGCCTCAAAAAGTAATTAACCTGTCCTGTGTTTTTTCCTTATTCAACACTGTCCAGACACTAATGTTGGTTGTCTTTACATTACAATAATAATGTTTCATATAATCTAGATTTAGATATGGAATAAATAGCAATCAATACAAAATCAAAATGTCTCATATATTGAAATCAAGTTATGTGATAAAAGATTTGCTTTGTTTGTGCATTAGAACCACACCAGGCATTTAGTCATATTACAAAATAATTTATTGAGGCCAAACATATGAAGTAATTTTAGGTATAACATTAAAAAACATATTTAGGCAAAACGTAAAAAAAATATTTAGGCAAAACATATAAAATAACAATATGAACTGAAAAAAATGAACAATATGTGCAAACTATTTACATTAAGAGACAGGAACAAAAAGGACCTCGCTTGGAAGGTGGAAGAGCCACAGGAAACGGCATAGGAGAAGAGGAAGGAGGGCAGCAGGCAGCTAGGCTCCTGATTGGTTAACGCGGCGCGAATTGCCGCCAAAGTTCAGATTTTTCAACTCGGGCGGCAGACGCGAATTTGCGTCAAACGCGTGAAAGCACAAAATGCACCATTCGGCGCTAACGCCAGACGCTCAATTCGCGCGAACTTGATGCGCTGAATGAGGCGTATTCGCGTCTACAGCGCTGCGCTCACGCCTCATTCAGCGCCGCAGGAATTTTTTACGCTGTAACGCCGCCTTTGCATTGACTTAACATTGAAATCACTCGCGCCTGACGCGCTATTCGCGTCCGGTGTGAACGTAGCATTATGATTAAAATATGAAAGATAAAATAGAGTAATAGATTATGGTGGAATTTTTACGACCATATCAGTCAAAATGAAGGACAATGTGAAAGTCTTACGCAACCACTGGTTTAGATATACGTTTAGATGAAATGTTATTCTTAGCACCATGCTAGTCTATTGTAGCTTTGCCCATTACGATAGAAATAGTGCTAAAAAACATTATTGTTCTCCCACTTTGTTGCATTTTTAAACGCAACACCTCTGTATTCAAAGCTAAAGAGAAGTTCAGCATACCCCCTGAGACAAACATATATGTGCTGGATGACAGTGGAACAGAGGTTGACGAAGAGGTTTTCAGCGACATTCTGGAGGAAAAAGCAGACATCCTGTGGACCATTGTTAATGTTCTTTCAGTTTCTGGTAAATGGTTGTACAATTAAAACCAAAACAGTAGTGTAAAGAAGTCAATGGAAAGGAGGAGGCGAGAACCGGCTTGACGATGTAAATAATATTTTAATGAGAAACTTAAAAGAAACACACACATAACAGACATGTCTGTAAACTATCTCTCTCTCTCGTCACACCACCGTCTGTCATCGGCCTTTATCCCTTATCCCTCTCGGAGGCTTAATTAGCCTGATAAGGGACCGGGGTGTGTATAATTACAAACCGACCCCGCCCTCTGCCCTGCCACAAGTAGGTTCTCACCAATGTCCGATTTGCGCTTTCTCTGTTAAAGGACCACTTTGCAGATTTTCAACCTTATCTCTATCTGTTCACATTAGGGATATGTGAAAAACTACATTTGAGATTAAATGGATTAGCCGGTAATACTGCTGACCCGAGTACTTCTCAAAAAACAGTCAGTCTTGCCATCTAGTAGTTAATGTATCATGGCCTAAATTGCTTAAGTCTGGCCACATTAACTACCAAAACTCATGTAATTTATAGATGGTGAAGAAAACAGTTTCCTGGAAGCAGTCCCACCATGCTCTTTTTTTTTTTCTTTTTTTTTCTTTTTTTTTACCTCTCCTCACTTAAACCTGTGGAAACATTGACTGAAATAAAAAAAAATTTAAATGATGATCTGTTTGCCCTTTTCAGACTCTCCCGTCCAGTCCTCATGCACAGACACCTTGTCACTATCATCACGCTCATCAGACAGTGATACTTCTCTGATGTCCCCAAAAAGACAGCGCATTGATGATGCCTTTGTGATGTCCCCAAAAAGCCTACATACTGATGACAGCTCTTCACAAGCCAAAGAGGTAATGTTTTTTCAGAACATTTCTCCTTATGTTGTAAATATTGTATATTTTTTGCATAAATCTTTTTTTCCTGTTGTCAAGCTTGTCAAAAGAATTCTGGAACAAAAGCCTGGAGGGGAGAAAATCCTTACAAAATATGCAATGACAGGAGAGATGAAGGACCGAGCACGCCGTGATCTCGTTAGCATTGTTGTTGCGGAAATGTTTGAAAAGTATGGGTAAGTAAAATGCTTTATGGTCAAATCAAATCACTTTATTGTCACACTACCATGTACACAAGTGCAACAGTAGGTGAAATTCTTGTGTGCAGTTCCGAGCAACATAGCAGTCATGACAGTGACGAGACATATACCAATTACAATAAACAACATACTTACACTAAACAATTTACATATCAAATGTACACATACTTACACAAAACAATTTACAAATCAGATGTACACATACTTACACAACACAATAATTATATACAATGCAGAATATAGAACAGAATATACAATACAATACAATAAGTGGGAGTATATGAAATATATATGTGTATATATATATATAGCAGTTGTATTGAGGAGAATATGTTGACAGTCAAGTGTGAGATTATAGCTGAATAAAGTGCAGTGCTAATTATTGATCCTGATAGATCAAGAGTTCAACAGTCTGATTGCTTGGGGGAAAAAGCTATCATGTAGTTGGCTGGTGCGGGTCCTGATGCTGCGATACCGCCTGCCTGATGGTAGCAGTGAGAACAGCCCATGACTTGGGTGACTGGAGTCTCTGATGATCCTCCGAGCTTTTTTCACACACCGCCTGGTGTGTATGTCCTGGAGGGAGGGAAGCTCACCTCCGATGATGTTCCTGGCAGTTCGCACCACCCTTTGCAGGGCTTTGCAGTTGTGCTGCGGTGCTATTGCCGTACCAGGCGGTGATGCAGCCAGTCAGGATGCTCTCTACAGTGCTGGTGTAGAACCGTGTGAGGATGTGGTGGTTCATTCCAAACTTCCTCAGCCGTCTCAGGAAGAAGAGGCGCTGGTGAGCCTTCTTCACAACGGCCTCAGTGTGGACGGACTCATGTGAGTTCCTCAGTAATGTGGACACCGAGGAACTTGAAGCTGCTGACTCTCTACACCGGTGCTCCATTGATGGTGATGGGGCTGTGTTCTCCGTCTTTCTTCCTGAAGTCCACAACAAGCTCCTTGGTTTTACTGACGTTGAGGGAGAGGTTGTGCTCCTGACACCAGCGTGTCAGAGTGTGCACCTCCTCTCTGTAGGCTCTTTCATCATTGTCAGTGATCAGACCTACCACCGTCGTATCGCCAGCAAACTTAATGATGGCATTGAGCTATGTGTTGCCACACAGTCATGTGTGTACAGGGAATACAGGAGTGGGTTGAGAACACAGCCCTGCGGGCTCCAGTGTTGAGGGTCAGTGATGAGGAGGTGTTGCTGCCCATTCTAACCACCTGACGTCTGCCTGACAGGAAATCCAGGATCCAGCTGCACAGCGAGCTGTTTAAGCCCAGAGCCCGGAGTTTCTCATCAAGCTTGGAGGGCACTATGGTGTTGAATGCTGAGCTGTAGTCTACAAACAGCATTCTCACATATGTGTTCCTTTTTCCAGGTGGGAGAGAGCAGTGTGTATTGTAGATGCAATGGCATCATCAGTGGAGCGGTTGTTGCGGTAGGCAAACTGCAATGGGTCCAAAGAGGGGGCAGAACAGAGCAGATGTGATCTCTGATTAACCTCTCGAAGCATTTACTGATGATGGGGGTCAGAGCAACAGGACGCCAGTCATTTAAGCATGTGATTATAGCTTGCTTCGGTACAGGCACAATGGTTGATGTTTTGAAGCATGTGGGGACTACAGACAGGGAGAGGGACAGATTGAAAATGTCCGTAAAAACACCAGCCAGTTGATTCGCGCGACGCTCTGATGACGCTGCCCGGAATGCCGTCTGGACTCGCGGCTTTACGGATGTTCACCCGTCGGAATGATCGGGTTACATCCACAACAGAGACGGAGAGTGAATCAACCTCTGTAGCGTCAGTCGCGAGTGCACTCTCCGCGAGGGCGGTGTTACTGTCCTCAAAACGAGCATAAAATGTATTAAGTTCGTCCGGAGAGATGCAGCGGTGTTCATGGCGGAGACTTTATTCCGCTTGTAGTCCGTGATTGTGTTAATTCCCTGCCACATACTTCTGGAGTCAGTGGTGTTGAACTGACTTTCAAGTTTGTGCCTGTACTGGCGTTTAGCTGCACTGATAGTGTTACGGAGGGCATAACTGGCTTGTTTACGCTCCTCCGTGTTAGGAGAATTAAAGCGGAGGTCCGCGCGAGTGAGTGCCGCGCGAACATCGCCGTTAACCCATGGTTTCTGGTTGGGGTATATCCGTATAGTTTTGGTCGGAACAACGTCCTCTACGCACTTCCTGATGAAACACGTTACGCTGTCAGCGTAAACCTCGATGTCGTCATCAGAGGCGGACCGGAACATCTCCCAGTCCGCGTGATCAAAACAGTCTTGTAGCGCAGAGTCTGATTGGTCCGACCAGCACTGGATCGTTCTGAGGGTGGGTGCTTCCTGTTTCAGTTTCTGCCTGTAAGCGGGCAGAAGCAGAACGGAAGAATGGTCCGATTTGCCAAATGGGGGCGGGGAGGGATTTGTAGCCTTCCGGAAGGGAGAGTAACAATGATCCAAAACCCGGTCCCCTCGTGTGTTGAACTTTATGTGTTGGTGGTATTTTGGGGCGATTGCTTTGAAGTTGGCTTTGTTAAAGTCCCCGGCAACAATGAACGCAGCCTCAGGATGCGCGGTTTCCTGCTCACTTATACACCCATACAGTTCCCTGAGTGCCCGGTCTGTGTCGGCTTGTGGGGATGTACACAGCTGTGATGATAACCGCTGTGAATTCCCTCGGCAGCCAGAATGGTCGACACAGAAGCATGAGATATTCCAGATCAGGAGAGCAAAAAGACTTGATGAAATGTACGTTCCTCTGATCACACCATGATTTGTTGATCATAAAACATACACCACCACCTCTGCTTTTACCAGAGAGGTCTTTCGCTCTGTCCGCTCGGTGCACGGAAAAGCCCGTGATTTCGATGGCCGAGTCTGGAATCTCCGTGAGACAGCCAGGTTTCTGTAAGGCACATAACACAGCAGTCCCTCGTCTCTCGTTGGAAAGAGATCCGCGCTCTCAGCTCGCAGAGTTTGTTGTCCAGAGACTGAACATTTGCCAGTAGTATACTGGGTAGCGGGGTCGATTTGCACGACGCCTTACTCTGATGAGAACGCCGGCTCGTTTTCCTCTTTTCCTTCTGCGTTTCGCGGCCGAGCAGCACAGACAAAGGGCTCCGCCGGCGTGTTTGTAAACAGCGGGTCGGCATTAAGGAATTTGAAGTCCGGTTTTCGATGTGTGATTGTAGAACTAATGTCCAAAAGCGTTTGTCTGTCGTAAACAATAAGGCAGACAACATCCAAGACAAAAAAACAAAGAACTGTAAACAAAACAAACAATAAACCGCAGTGTTGTAACGGAGCTCGCAACGCAGCAGCCATACTCGGCGCCATCTTGAGTCCATCTTGGTGCATGATTTGGTAAAGTGTATATTCATAGTATTCAATTGGAGATATGGTGGTTGTAATCAAATAGGTGATTATCATGAAATGACAACCGTGGCCAATGAGCTGTGGCCTCGCGCGGATCATAGGTTTTCCAGTGTGTTGGTTTTAATACACATTTATTCCACAGATGTGCTCCTCCTATGGAGAAAAGAGCACAGTATGCATTGGGGATAGTAACACTGTTCCCCTCTCTAAAAGATCCCTACTCCAAAAAAGGATATGTGAGTACATATTTAAAAGTAAGGTTAATCTTAATAAACAAATGAGTAATGTTCTGGTGCATTTTAGAAGTCTCACACTTCTTTTCTAAAGATCTCGATTGATTCATGGTGAAACTATTTTTTTTTTATACATTTCCATCTTTGTTGATACTGTCTTTAGGAACACTTTTTTGTCATAGACAGCAATGAGGGCTACATTGCCTGGAAGATTAAAAACACACAGCGAGAACGGTACCAGTGGGGTTAGGAGAAGGAGCTCTCACACTACAGGCAGCAGCGGACCAAACTTAGAGAGAGAAGTGACTAAAGTGCAGCAGTTGGAGGGAGACCAGTGTCGTGAGGCCATGAGGTCATATCTCTACTGAAACACAGCACAGACAACGAACAGATCTTCATGAAAATGAGAGAAACCTTCCAGCACAGACAAAAGTTGATCCATGATCCTGAGCAATGCAGCACTGTGCTTACTGTGTTCCCAAGGTTCCTTGACACAAAAGGCCTGGTAAGTTTTTTTTTTTTTTTTTTGTAAGCACATTTATTATGTTTTTGCAATGTCAAGAACAGCTGTTCAAAGATGAAAACGGTCACCTACCACTATACCACCATCATCAAATACACATATGCTTGCTTCTTCCCATTTAGGTGGTGCAAGACTTTGACCTGTTGTTTGGAGCTGAGAAATGAGATTTCCTGAAGGCCAAAGTAATAGAGAAAGCCAAGGACCTCAGCAAGACACCCCTGCTTGACCACTTCATCCAGTCTGCAGAGGAGAACACTGATGAGGATGACAAGGTCCCAGGTAAATAATTGACATGAATCTGGTGTGTATCTTTCAAATGTCGACTTATTAAATTTATTTACCATGACAAATGGTTGTGTAGACAAATAATATTCTTTAGGGCTGCAACAACTTATCAATAAAATTGATAATGAAAATAATCGAAAAAGAATTTCATTATCGATTAGTTTGGTCTGTGACGTCACTGTGGAAAATCCCAGTCAGTGATGTCACTTCACAATGTTGAAAAACGCAGAGTTCAGAGGTCGCAGAGTTAGCTGCTGTGGGAAAATTGCACAATCCAAAACATGAGAATTTTTTATATAAGGGAACTGACATGTAATTGTATTAACGTGGCCTGTCTTGTCAGATGCTGTGACAAAGGTGTGTGATGTTTAATGTGTTTCGAGATGTGTTTTCCTTAGCATTTTACACAAAGTCCTGACAGTAATTGAGTCTTCGGTAAACTTCACTGAATGAGCGCAAGTCTGTGCATCAATCAAACGGCGCTCGGAATGGAAGCGCAAAATAACCCTTGACTAAAATACTAATTTTGATCAAATATGTTGTTTGATGTTATGTTTAGCTTTAAACTCTACATGAAATGAAAGTAATCATGTTTTTATGAAATCATGTTCCTTGAAGTGCATAGCGAATACAGAGTGGGGTTCACCTCTTTTAACTGCAGTCTTGTGCTCGTTCATTCTTATTTTTTGTTGTCTGTTTGTCTTGCCAACATATTGGAGTTTGCAGGGACATGTTATAAGGTAACCAACATTGATGACCACTCTGTTTATTCTCTTTGTGTGACCGTGGTACAAAAACCTTGGTTGCCTTATAACATCCTGCATGGGAAAAGCCAACTGTGCCATCAAAGGTTTCTATCAGAGTGTGACTTATCCATCAAAATGTGATGTTCAATGTAGATAATTTCAGTTTATTGTTATCTTATAGTCATGTCGCAGCCTTCAGGAGCACTCTGGTCCAAACCAGCGGAGGCAGCCCTACATCCTGGCAGTTGGGATGTCAAGAAAGCACATCCATGAATACTACATTGCATTGGATGATGATCTCCTTCCCTGCAAGGGCAAGTCTTCCCTGTCAGCATTTGATGAACTTTTCAAAGCACATTATGTTTTTGGAATCTCCTATGACCAGGCCTTAAATGGAATGTACAAATTTGTGCAGACCACCATCTACAAAATTGATGTAGGTCATTCTCACGAAACTCCCAGAGTCAAGGACCTAAGAGCTAAGCTCCTCAACTAAAGAGTTATGATGTTTAGATGCTTTGTTTGCAAGTCTAGTTTTGTTACCATTCAAATGTTGATCCGTCATCTCAAAGTTTTCCATGCCTTTTATCCTGGTAAGAAGTTTCAATTGTTGTGTGACCAGACTGGATGCCACCAGAGATTTTGGACTTTTTCAGGTTTTAGAAAACATCTCCATAATAAACATAGCGCTAAAAGTCTAGATCAATTTGAGAATGAACCCGTCATAGTTGACGTATTTGATGAACCCGTAGTTAATTTAATTCCAGAGCAACCAGAGAATTCTCAAAGCTGTAATGAGACCAGGCAACATACCCAAGAAATGTGTGCATCCCTTATTGCAAAACTCCAAGGCTGTGGTGTGGCTACTAATGTCATAACAACTGTTGTTGAAAATATGGAGGAACTTGTAGAGGAATTGCATTCAAATATTAAAGATGATGTTGTAAAATTACTTCCTAACGATGAGGAGATCAGAACAAAGTTTGACGATTATTTTGACAACCTTGAAAATCCATTTAGCAAACTGAACACTGAGACAAAAAGGAAAAAACATTTCAGTGAGAAATGGGGTATTGTAGAACCTGTTGAGGTAGCCCTAGGAGTGAGGTATGACACTAGAAGGAATCGAACCACTGGCACATATGATCAAATTCCCATAACAGACAAATTTGTTTATATTCCTCTATTGCAAATTTTGAAGTTCATATTCACCAACCAAGAGATATGTGATCATTTTGTGCAGCCTTGTGAGAAAACTGGGTTTTACAAAGACTTCTGTGATGGGAACTATTTTAAAGATCACCCCCTCTTCTCTGAAAAACCAAACTCTCTCCAAATACAAATATTCTACGATGATTTTGAAATGGCAAATCCACTCGGATCCAAGCATGGTATCCATAAGGTTGGAAGTATATACTTTGTTTTATGAAACCTATCTCCAAAGATAAACTCCGCTCTTATGAATATTCATCTTTTAGCACTTTTTCATACTGAAGATATGAAGAAGTATGGATTTGATTTAATCTTACAGCCCCTCGTACGTGATCTGAAAGTCCTTGAGTGTACAGGAATTGAAGTTCCTTACTCTGATGAACCAGTTCACGGAACAATTGCACAAGTAACTGGAGACAATTTGGGATTGCACACATTACTCGGGTATGTTGAATCATTCAGTGCAAACCATTTTTGTCGCTTTTGTCTAGTAGACAAACAGACCTCGCAAATGGTTTTCAGTGATGATGATCCAAGAATAACATTGCGTAATAAAGCACTGCATGCTCAGCATTGCAATGACCTCATGGTAGATCCTACACTGCCATCCACATTTGGAGTTAAGCGACAATGTTTATTCAATGATCTACAGTACTTTCATGTTTCTGAAAATTATGCTGTAGACATTATGCATGACATATTGGAAGGAGTGGGGCAATTTGAGCTGAAGTTGCTGTTTGCTTACCTCTCAGACAACAAAATCATGTCCAAGATAGATGTTTGTAACCGAATATACTCGTACAATTATGGCTTTGTTGAATGAAAAAAATCGTCCAACCAGAATAAACTTGGAGCAGACTGGAAACGGAATTGGTCTTAATGCCATTCAAACTTTTTGCTTAATGCGGAATATGCCCTTGATATTTGGAGATGTTTTACAAGAAGGAAATGCCCACTATAGACTCTTGTTGCTTCTGTTGCAAATTATGAACATTATATTTTCTCCAGTTGTTACTGATGGAATGACAGTATGTCTGAAACATCTCATTGTTGAACATCATCAACTTTTCAAAGAGCTTTACCCACATTACAGAATGATCCCTAAACATCACTTCATGATTCATTACCCCAGAGTCATTCGAAAAATAGGTCCAATTCTACATGTTTGGTCAATGAGATTTGAAGCCAAACATAGGTTTTTCAAGAACACAATCAAAAATTTCAAAAATATAACAAAGTCATTAGCCCAAAAACATCAGATGGCTATAGCATACCATTGGGAATCAATGCCATTTAAAGGTATTGACTGTGGGCCAGTAAAAACTGTTCAGCTCATTGACTTGTCACATGGTGAGATGATTGCAGAAGAACTGCAGGTTGACTTAGACAGTGAAGTTGATCTGACTTCTTGGATCACTTGTTTTGGAACAGAGTATCATCCAGGCCTTTTAGTTTGCATGGACAAAGAGGACGATTTGCCAGTATTTAGTCAGATAAAAGACATCATTGCATTTAATCAAGAATATTTTCTTGTAACAGAGGACTTTCAGACACTTTGTTTTGCAGAGCATTTTCATTCCTTTCATGTGATACAGGGAAATTATCAGAATGTTTCCATGCTTAAATTTGATAAATTGCACTTCTTTAAGCCATTTGATCTGCAAACTACTTATGGTTTTGACAGAGATTACCAGTATGTGGTTCCTGTACATGTGTATTTATGAGTTTGTGGTTTTGGAACATCCGTAAACATTTGTTTTTCACAAAAGTCATTTTGTGTCAAATACTGTTAAATATTAGGGCTGGGATAAACTATTATTTTTTAAACGATTAATCTAACGATTCATTTTTTTTTTTCAGTCCGATTCGATTTCGATTCGATTAATCGACTTGTGACAACACCGGTAATACCGGTTTCATCGGGGGTGGGGGTGTATAAAATGTAAAAAAAAAATACAAAATTGCCGGGAGTTTGATTGACTGGCGATCTGATCAATCAATCATAATACGCCATTTTTGTCCGACAAAGTAGTCAGGAGAGAGAAGATTAACGTCGGTGGATTTGAATAATGGATTGTAGGCTACTGTACTGACATCTTTCCGTGGTTAAAACAACAGTCCTTCTGATGTAGGCTACATTCATGTTTAGCCTATTTGATGCTATAAATTAACCAAGGAAAAGATGATCGGTTCACGAGCAGCTTTAACTGAGGTAATCTGTCACGACACATTAAAGAGCCACAAAATAGTAGGCCTATTTATGGTTTAATTTTCTTTGAATGACCAAATTTGAAAGTTGAGACTTTATTAAATGTTACCTGCTTGGTCCTGTCTGTCAGCCGTTGTCAGTGTCCTCTATGTATTTTTCACGACATTCATAGCTATAAGCGCATTATTAATAGCTATAAGCTGAAAACTTTAGGTGTCGACAACGTATTATAGCCTACTCCAACATCGAGTGCAAAGTGGGGAGTTGAAAAAACGTCACGGTGCTCTGTCATCTGCAGCTGCAACCGGTGGCGCCTCTTAAGGTGCTGGTGCATTGCCGTGGTGCTAGAATGGAAGGCCATCTCCATTTTGCAAAGACGACATATCACGGAATTGTTTCCTTTTAAATTAAAGAATTCCCATACTTTAGAGGAACAAGTGCATGCCGCCTTGCACTTCTGATAGATTGAGGAGCCACTCGTGTTACTACTACTCGCCGGCGCCGCCATCTTTGTTTTGGGTCCGACGAATCGACGCGCATATTTTGCGTCGACGTATTTTTTACGTCAACGATGACGTCGACGCGTTGTCCCAGCCCTATTAAATATATAATGTTTTCAAGATTTGAATGTGTCCACTGAAGTTTGAAAGTGTTGAAATGGTGACACCAATGGGAGTACATTTTCACTCTAATTGTTAAATAAAGCAGACATAAAAAGCACTGACTTGGAGTATTTTTCACTCACTGAGGGTTCTAGGTTTACACTGCAGGTGTTGGAAACTATTGAAACATTATAAAAAAAAAAAAGGTACCAGCTTTAGAGTACAATTGAACTCTCCAAGTGTTAAATAATGAGCTCTGCAAAGTGCGCCGAAAGCACTGACATTGGAGTCATTCTTTTCCATACCGAGGGTTCTAGGTTTACACTGCAGGTGTTCAAAAGCTCTGAAACGGTGTCAAAAAATGCTAGTTATAAGAGTACATTTGAACTCTCCAGGTGTTTAAATGTAACTCTATTTTGAGAGTATATATTTTACACTTTTTGCAGTGTTTATTGAACACCGAACTCTTGGACCTATATATACACCGAAACAAGTGTTCAGTGTACTCCTATAGAGTACATTGAACACTGTGATTTTTGCTGTGTAGAATGACGTGAATGGCCTAAAATGTAAATGGTGGTCATTTCGTTTTTATCTCACAACTCAAGGATATCGTAAAATAACAGCACATTTCATATATCATCATGATGGGGCAAGCCATTGAGGAGTAGATAACGTTTTTAGTTTAGTGAGAATAGCCCCACCATGAGGCCAAATGACTAAAAACTTCACAGCCCTTATTTCTATTGTAAAACAAACGTCTAGGTTACGTATGTAACCTCAGTTCCCCAATGGAGGGAACGAGACGTTGTGTCAGAGAACGACACTAGGGGTCTCTCTTGAGCGCCGATATTCACCTCTGTACTATGAAAAAAGGCCAATGAGAGTTGGCAGCCAGTATTTGCATGTCCCGCCCCCGGACATACGGGTATTTAAGCGGCGCAAATACGGGAGTTCATTCAGGATTTTTCTGAGGAGCCGGAAATGGTCCGGCCACAACAGGGACTTCGGCTCAGCGACGTGGCAAGGGGGACACAACGTCTCGTTCCCTCCATCGGGGAACTGAGGTTACATACGTAACCTAGACGTTCCCCTTCTGTCGCTCTCTTACGTTGTGTCAGAGAACGACACTAGGGGTCCACTTAAAAGCGCCATGTGCTGAGCCGTATGCGTGATCCGCTGATACAGGAGCGAGCAGGTATTCCTACGTGCAGAACGACCAACTGTATCAGGCCGCACGTACCCTTCCCCAATGCCCCATTTAAGCCATCAGGATTCCTTATCGTTACCCGAGGAGGGAACAAGGTGACGACCGCCAACAGGGGAACGGGCCAGCCTGGCTGGGCCTCTTTTCTCTCTATGTTTCTCGCATAGAGCAACTACGGCCGGGGCCCTTACACGCATTGAGGGAAGGGGGTCTTAGCCCTTGGTAGGGCGGGGAAGACCCTGCGGAGGCCACACCTACCCGGAGGGGAGGCAAATTTGAGTGGCACATACATCGCATGGCCTATACCTAGGCCTTATGCTGGAACAGTAGTGCGGTGGTAGCACCAGCCTCAGAGAGGGGAGCATACAGCACGGCACCTGAGGTAGCTGTGACTGCCTAAGGGAAACACGGCGTCAACTCACGTGAGGGGACAGAACCGTGGTTTTACACACAGGGGAGTCCGAGCAGGAGGCCTTACCTGTGGGGCCCCTATACCAGTACAGGGTAGCTAGCGGTACCGCGAGTGGTTTGGGTCGGTGAGTCCCTCCACGAGAACTGCGACCCGCAAGGGCTAGGGGAGGAGCCAACCAGTGTCCCAAGCCTGGGATCTCCTGGGAAGAAGGTGCACTGTTTCCCCTGGTTAGGGGAAGGGCACTGGGTGCAAGCGATCCACCCGGTCAGATCGTCGGCGTGCCACCCGAGTTCTCACGGGCTCGGTACCTGAGAGAACATGGGACCGAAACTGACTCAACTCGGAGATTGTAGAATCTCGCAAAAGTGTTAGGTGTTGCCCAGCCCGCAGCTCTACAAATGTCTGCTAGGGCAGTGCCCTAGCCAGTGCCCATGAGGACGCTAACACTCCTGGTGGAGTGGGCTCGGACCCGCAAATGGGGGGCACGGCCTGGGTGTGATAAGCCAGGAAATGGCATCGACAACCCAGTGGGCGAGTCTCTGCTTGGAGACAGCGTTCCCTTTCTGCTGTCCCCAAAGCAGGCGAAGAGCTGCTCAGAGCGTCTGGTGCTCTGTGTGCGGTCCAGGTAAATACGTAAGGCACGTGCCGGACACAGCAGTGAGAGGGCTGGGTCTGCCTCCTCCGGGGCAGCGCTTGCAGGTTCACCACCTGATCCCTGAAGGGTGTGGTAGGAACCTTGGGCATGTAGCCCGGTCGCGGTCTTAGGATCACGAAAGTGTCTGCCGGACCGAACTCCAGGCAGGCGTCGCTAACAGAGAACGCATGCAGGTCCCGACCCTCTTGATGGAGGCGGCGCGATCAGCAGGGCAGTCTTGAGAGAGAGGCCCTGAGTCCAACTGAGTCAAGCGGCTCGAAGGGGGTCTCCGGAGTCCCATCAGGACGACCGAGAGATCCCAGGAGGAAATAGGTTAGGCGGGAGGGAATCATCCTCCGGGCACCTTTTAGGAACCTGGCGATTAAGTCGTGCTTGCCAAGAGACTTGCCGTCTACCGTGTCATGGTGGGCGCGATAGCAGCAACATACACCTTGAGGGTGGAGGGGACAGCCTCCTCTCCAGCCTCTCCTGAAGAAACACGAGCACTGACCTAACTGCGCACTTCTGCGGGTCTTCGGCTCGGGAAGAACACCAGTTCATGAACAGACGCCACTTCAGGGCGTAAAGATGCCTGGTTGAAGGGGCTCTGGCTTGGTTAATAGTGTCTATGGCGGCTAAAGGTAGGCGGCTAGACCCTCCAGCGTCCGGTCCAGGGACCAGGCGTGGAGTTTCCAGAGGTCTGGAGCGGGTGCCAGAGCGTGCCCGTCCCTGAGAAAGAAGGTCCTTCCTCAGGGGAATTCGCCAGGGAGGGGCTGTCATAAGGAGCGTGAGATCCGAAAACCACGTCGGCTGGGCCAGTAGGGGGCCACCAGAGTGACTTGCTCCTTGTCCTCCCTGACCTTGCATAGCACCTGTGCAAGAAGGCTCACTGGGGAAAAGCGTGCTTGCGCAGCACCACGGGCCAGCTGTGTGCCAGAGCATCTGTCCCCAGGGGAGCCTCTGTGAGGGCATACCAGAGCGGACAGTGGGAGGTTTCCTGGGAGGCAAACAGGTCTACCTGGGCCTTGCCGAACCTGTCCCAAATCAGCTGAACCGATTGGGGTGGAGCCTCCACTCTCCGCCAGGCAAGGTTTGTCTTGACAGCGCGTCCGCTATCACATTGAGGTTGCGGGGATGTGAGTGGCGCTAGCGACTCCAGTCGCTGCTGACTCCAAAGGAGGAGGCGACGGGCGAGCTGTGACATGTGGGGGGCGTGCTCTGCCTTGGCGGTTTATGTAAGCCACCACCGTGGTGCTGTCTGTCCTGACCAGGACATGTTTGCCACGAATCATCGGAAGAAATTTCTTCAGGGCAAGACGAGCGGCCAGCAGCTCTAGGCAGTTGATGTGCCAGCGCAGCGGGCCTTGGTTCCACCGGCCTGCGGCTGCGCGCCCGTTGCACACGGCGCCCCAACCCAATTTGGAGGCGTCGGTTGTAACCAGAACACGACGGGACAAATGCTGCAAGGGTACCCCTGCCCGAAGAAAGCAGAGGTCTGTCCAGGGTTTGAAGGTTTGTGGGCAGGCAGTGGTAATTTCCACGCCGTGCGTGCCGTGGCGCCATGCTCGTCTCGGGACTCGAGTCTGGAGCCAATGCTGAAGTGGTCTCATATGCATCAACCCTAGTGGCGCGACCGCCGCGGAGGATGCCATATGCCCCAGGAGCTGTTGGAAACGTTTCAACGGGACCACAGTGCCTGGCTTGAAGGAAGCGAGGCATTCCAGCACTGACTGAGCACGCTCGTTGGAGAGACGTGCTGTCATTGAGACTGAGTCTAACTCCAAACCGAGAAAAGAGATGCTCTGGACTGGGGTGAGCTTGCTCTTCTCCCAGTTGACCTGAAGCCCCAAGCGCGGAGGTGCTCGAGCACCTGGTCTCTGTGTGCGCATAGTAATTCCTCGCGAGGGGCCAGAATGAGCCAATCGTCGAGGTAATTGAGTATGCGTATGCCCGCTCCTCGTGGCGGGGCAAGAGCCGCCTCTGCGACCTTCGTGAAGTCGCGAGGGACAGAGACAGGCGAAGGGGAGGACCTTGTACTGATACGCCTGGCCGTCGAACGCGAACCGTAGAAAGGGTCGGTGTCGAGGCTAATTGAGACGTGAAAGTACGGCGTCCTTCAGGTCTACCGCTGCGAACCAATCTAGATGCCGAACGCCAGATAGGATTTGTTTCTGGGTGAGCATTTTGAGCGGGAGTTTGGACAGGGTCCGATTGAAAACTTCGCAGGTCCAAGATCGGTCGTATGCCACCGCCTTTCTTGGGTACAACGAGTAAGGGCTGTAGAAACCCTTCTTCGTTTCGGTTGGAGGGACAGGCTCTATCGGCGTCCTTGATTAGAAGGGAGGCGATTTCCCCGTCAGGGGTGCGGCAAATGAAAAAACACAAGATTCTCCTCCCGGCCCTCCACCGGGAGGCGGAGCGGTCTCACCATCTCCGGAGCTAACTTCTCGTCCTCTGGGTCCGCTGTCTCAGGGGCGTTTGGGAGCCTTCCGGGTCCTCGGCGGAGTCCGTGAGGCAGGGGCGTACGCTTCCTGCGGTTTGCTCGACAGCTGGGGCTGAGAGCTGGGCCCAGGTTGGGGCGGAGCAGAAGGTCTTCTGGC
The DNA here is from genome assembly GCF_025860055.1 of Xyrauchen texanus. Taxonomy (NCBI): domain Eukaryota; kingdom Metazoa; phylum Chordata; class Actinopteri; order Cypriniformes; family Catostomidae; genus Xyrauchen; species Xyrauchen texanus. The sequence goes on from NC_068320.1 coordinate 1,868,649, forward strand.
CGCAGGAGGACGCCCTCGGCGAGCAGATGGGGCCTGGGCGTGGCGGCAGGCTTGCGTGCGGCATGATGTGAGAGATGGCCTCCGTCTGCTTCTTCACCAGGGAGAACTGCTGGGCAAAGTCCTCCACGGTGTCGCCAAAGAGGCCGAACTGGGAGACAGGGGCGTTGAGGAAGCGAGTCTTGTCGGCTTCACGCATCTCAACCAAGTCCAGCCATTGCTGGCGTTCCTGGACCACCAGAGTGGCCATCAGCCTGCCGAGTGCCTGCGCTGTGACCTTCGTCGCTCTCAGGGCGAGGTCGGTCGCTGAGCGCAGTTCCTGCAGCGTGTCGGGATCAGGGCCACCCCGTGCATGTTGCGGAGTGCCTTGGCTTGGTGGACCTGCAGGAGAGCCATGGCATGCAGGGCGAGCGGCGGCGTCTGGTAGCGCTGTAGGCCTTCGCGGTGGCGAGGATGTTGCTCTACAGGACCGGGAAGGGATTACAGGGCGGCCCGCCAGGTGGTAGTGCTTCGGGGCATAGATGGATCGCAACAGCTCTATCCACCTGGGGATCTCCGTGTACCCGTGGCGCTCCGCCGTCGAGGGTGGCGAGGGCGGATGAGCAGGTGGCGGTGCGGCGAGTGGAGAGGGTGCTCTCCACGAAGGCGTCAGCTCATCATGCACCTCCGGGAAGAAGGGAACCGGGGGCAAGGCTGTGAGCGCGCCCACGCCCAAGAACCAATCGTCCAGCCGTGACGGCTGTGGGGAGGATGGAGGGTTCCAATCCAGGCCCACGCTGTTGGCTGCCCGGAAAGCATATCGGACATCTGCGCGTCGGCCTCCTCCTGGGCGTGCAAGCCCGAGCGGCAGCCCAGAGGAGCCCTCAGCGTCAGAGCCCACGCCCTCCGATGTCGCGGCGAACTCATCTGCTTCCATCGCAAGAGGGTAGGCAGACTGGCTGTGAGGCGAGTCGCCGCCACCTCGGCGGGGACGGGAGTCAACGAGCGTGCTGGGGCGTGGTGGTCCGAGGGGTGTACCCGGCGGAGCTGCACCCGCTGCCATCCCCAAATCACCTCCATCGCCAGCCGCATCGTCCTCAATCCCGTGGGAAGAAGGAGCGACGCGGGGTCGGCTGGAGTGGCTTGCTTACGGTTGTAAGCAAGCCGTGACCGCAACGTTGTCATGGTCATGTTCTCGCAATGAGAACATGAACCATCCACAAACGCAGCCTCGGTGTGATCGCTGCCCAGACACACGAGACAACGCCTGTGGCCGTCGGAAGCGGAGAGTACTCTACCGCATCCAGAAACAACACAGGGGCGGAAAGGCATCTTTAAAAAGACACGTCCTGAAAAGGACGTTCAACGCCGCTGTGTTTTTGCTCTTTTAGAGGAAATTACTCTTTTAAATAAAATCACTCTTTTATGAATGAAAGACTCGTGAGAGATCTTTCTATCTGCAACTGTCGATACGCTCAGGGGCAGGAAGTGCACAGCCGTGCAACCAGGAGAAAGCCGCTGTTGTGCGCCGCAGAATCCAACAGCATGCAGCAGAGGATAGCAGGAACTCGGTGTGTAGTAACGCAGCAGACTGCAAACACGACCATCGGCTCCGAAGAAATTTTGAATGAACTCCCGTATTTGCGCCGCTTAAATACCCGTATGTCCGGGGGCGGGACATGCAAATACTGGCTGCCAACTTTCATTGGCCTTTTTTCATAGTACAGAGGTGAATATCGGCGCTCAAGAGAGACCCCTAGTGTCGTTCTCTGACACAACGTAAGAGAGCGACAGAAGGGGAACATATTTTACATGTTTGGCACAAATTGGGCAATGTGTTCACAAATAATGCATAACTTCCTGTTTACCGTGTGTTTTTCCGAAATTCAATTGGTTCTGGCAGGCATATGGTTTGGCCTATCAATAACCTAAATGACATATTTAAATTGTTGGTACCCAGATGTCACAATAAGTTTGTTGAGAATCAGGTGAACATGCCACGTGAAGTGGGGAAAAGAGTGTTTTACAAGCAATTTTAAATGGCTTAAAATTCAATATGGTGGACTTCACAGGTCTTTATGGTAAAATATTATTCCATGAAGAGACACATCTCTGGATATCAGTTTCATGACTGTACAATAAAGAACAGCATTTTGGTATTAAACATCAAATAAACATTCTTTGGGTCCACAAAATCAGTCTGCTATTCATTGTCTATGGAGCAGCTCCATACATAATAAGTGATGACATCACAAGTTTGACTTAATTCTCTGGTTTCTAGCTTTAAGAGAGAGTAGCTCATATATGGACTGAACTTTCATGGGCTATGGCAATAACATGTATTTTTTATGTGGTTAGTGTTCCCCTTTTACTGCTACAATTGTAGACATTTAATTGTTGCATCAATTGATCACAATAATTCAAGCCAGATGCATCAGACCAATGGATGTTTACATTTACCCACCATTTATTACACACAGGCAGTAACTCGTTGGCTGTCAAGATCTGAATCTGGTGTGAGTGAACCTGAAAAGGCAGATGCAAGAGGGCACATCATGCAGTTAATGGCAGAGCTGAAATCCTGTACCACGGTGTGCTGCTATTTCATTTCACAATTTTTTTACAACCTTAGTAACAAGCTGTATTGCAACAAGAACATGCAGTGCCATGCAAGGCATGTATAAAACCCCTACAAGAGGTCATTCTCAAATGGTGATTACCAGACTGGCTTCAGAAGAGGTTTAACCCTTTCAGATATATAGATTTTTTACAATCTTGGAATTCTATTACATGGATTGCCATGAACAGCCACCATTGTTACATCATAATTCAGTTCTCATAATTCTATCTCACATGTGAGATTATAAACCTGAAAGCGTAGATAAATAACATTCTTGTATATTATAACCAGTGTTGGGGAGTAACGGAATACATGTAACGGGATTACGTATTTAAAATACTACATTTAAGTTATGGTATTCCACTACAGTTACAATTTGAATAATTGATAATTAGAATTCAGTTACATTCAAAAAGTATTTTGATTACTGAGATTACTTTGCATTTTATTGTCATTAGTTTCATTTAATATTTAGTCCTTTCAGATGGAAAACATTTATGCATATAAATGATGTGATCCAAAGTGCATTTGAACAGCAGTTTAATGTTTACAAACAACATTACATATAAGATATTTATGTTTTTCAGAGAATGTATTTTTAACATGTTTATTTTGTGTTACTGTAATGGCAGAGTTTTTATAGTCAAACAAGTGAAAAGATCTCCCAGTGCTGAATAAATAATCTATTATTTCTAAAGGAATGCATTACAAATTACATTTTATTACATGTATTCTGTATTCCATAGTGGAATATATTTAAAAAAAAGAACCCTCCCAACCCTGATTATAACTTATCAAAAATGCCAAACATTTTATTTCAGTCTGTACTCTGAGGTGGGTCATTGTATTACTAACTGTTTATAATTATTTTATCATCTGTTTCATATAGACCTAAATGGTTTCAGTACAATCAATCAGGAACATGACAGATGCTCAGTACAGTAACTGCACACACTTAGTTCAGGTCTATGTCGAGGATTACCTTCATGACCTATAAATCAATTGCAGTTCATACTAATAAAATAAAACTACATGATGTTCCTTGTCCATTTTCTCAGGAACATGATTTCCAAATAAAAGCTGAGATGTTCCACTACCAGTTCAAGAACGTAAAAGATGTCTGCAAGTACTTTAGGAACCACTGGGAGCCAATTGGTCATCTGTGGTCTGACTTTGGAAGATGCTATAAGCACGGACACAAACAATCTAATAGATTACATTAGTTTGCTTTCAGTAGTGGTAATTTTGTTAATTAGTTTATTATTATGATTTTGTTGACATTAGTAATATATTTTGGTAATGTTCATTTGTTTGTTTGTGTAGTTAATTGTTTTTATTTATATGTTTAGTCTTTATTTTTGGTTGGTTTAATAACTACAATGTTGGATTTAGACACCTGAGGGCAGTAGTGAGCACAGGTGAAGGTAAATATAGGTAGGAAGTAGGAGGTGGCCTGTAGCACCTGGGTGATGGACATATGGTTTTTTTTACCAGCGCGAGAGATGCTGTATTGTTTGCTCAGTTGGAACAAATAAACCAGCCACAAACCCTGAATTCAGCCTGGAATTTGATTTTATTTCTTGCCTGTGTACATCACCTGCCCAGGGTGCTAGAAGTTGTCGTTTGAAGGTTTGATTTAAGTTTCATTTTCTTTTGTTTGTTGACAAATGGCCACTACATCAAGTAAAAAACCCGCTCATCAAACAGACAACTACATTTTAGCCAACTGCAGATGTAGCCTACTGGCAAATATCTCTCACATTATGTGTTCTGATGCTATAGAATGTCCTTTAGCAACAAAACCTGCATTATAATGATGGTGTTTAAAAATGTGTTTATGAAATAATAATGAATGAATCTGTACATGAACTGTAATTTGGTAACAATCCAGACTGTAGAAAGGAAAATCATGTTTAATCTCCTGAACATAGTTAATTGCTTCATTTTACAACCGCTTATATTTATTTATTTATTTGAGAAAAAAATGAAAAAGAACTGTGTAAGTGTGGTGGTTTTAATAATGACATATGATTTATTTCAAAAGGTTTTGAAAAGCATCGAGACGACTGCTACAAAGCAAGTTGGATCATCTTGTCTGGACTCTACAGAACATACTACAGCCCATGTCTTGCTGTTTTATTCACCTCTGTTTTTCTGTTTTTATCTGTGATAAAGACTGTGTAACAGTGTTCTCCAGGTGTTGAATAAAAAGAATGGCTAAACTCTATTTTATGTTTTCCTGTTGTATGACATCTGTGTTTAACATGGAACTCTAACAATAACACAATTCATGTACATTGATTGATGTTTACAGTCCTGCAGAAATATTACTGTCCGTGGTACTGAATCCATCAGATTATTGACAAGTACTCAGAAAACATGACAGCAAACATGATGTTTATTTTGGGTGTGGATTTTGGAATAAACTGCTGCTTCAATGTAAATGTAATAAGTGACTTATCAAGGTATTCATCAATATTTTTCTTTCTAAATATCACATGAGTTGAATGACTTCTCTAGGCTTGTGAGATTTTACTTTGTTATAGAAGTTACCAGTGTAATTACTGAAATGTTCTTTTCATGTATTCTTTAATGTCTGTATCTGATATCTGAATGCAGTAACAGTGCTTGCTAATTTAGCCCGGCTTCCAGAAATGAATCTGGAATCAGCAATGTTGAGATATTTTGTTGATATTAAGTCATTGAAGGAAAATTATATTGTCTGTTTTATAAAGGGAATTATGGGGCGGAGATAATTTGCCAGGACAAGTGGGGTGAGGCATACACACATTGTCTGGTACCCTAAAAGTGTCAGTCAGAAAGTTGTTTATTTTATGTTCATCTTAATACAATACACAATACAGAACTGCACAACATGTCACTTCTGCAAGATGTTTAGCTAAGAGAACATTCATTTGTCACTTTATTCTGAGACATTCAAGCATTTGTGGTCTGTCTATGGACACTTACAGACTTCTAAATCAGTCAGCTACATTTGAGGCATACAAATTAATAAAAGAAAAGCAGCAAGCATACATTTCAAATGATAATAATGGTAAACACATCAACCTAATGGTAATGTTTCTTACAATATGAGTGATTAGATTTGGTTAAATGATATTTAATATACAAATGATTAAATGATAAAGCATAAGCAAAATTGATAAAACATAAGCAAGAAAATATATATACGTATGTATTTTTTCTGCTTCAACAAATACATACATATTTTTTACAATTTAAACACTTTTAGCATGAGCTCCTCTAACTGAATAGCTTACAAACACAAACCACAAATCCATGGTTCCTCTTTTGGTGGCAGATTAATTTCGAGGCACTGGACATGAAACCACCTCTGTCATAATTCACATTGAACCTGGAAGAAAAATAGGACATTGTTAGATTTATTCAGAAACTGTTGTAATTATGAAATGTATTTGTGAAAACTCATTTTCTCTTCAATTTCTTTTCACTTTCAACAAATAGGCAATAATGACATAAAGAATACCCAGGTGCAGAGCTCCTCTGTTTGGTCCTTTCGGTCCTTTTTTTTTCTTAGTGTCTTTTTGTCCACATACAGAGCAATACTCATCTCTCGACACTGCAATTATGATAATGTAGATAATTATACTCCATCACTCTGTCTCAGGAAATAAACTGTTCTTTCAAAATAGTTTGCCAATACCTGATGCCTGCAAAATTGTTTTGGCAACATTTTTCCTGATGTGGCACATCTCCTCTTTGCTGGGTATTATGTTGATGCTCTCAGGAATTTTTGGAAAGTGTTCCACCACCTGCTTGGCCATCTAGAAGGAGAGCAGAGAACATTACTAGTCTCATATGGGAAAATGTGAGAACAGTGTTTATGTAAAGTAGTTTTCCCTCCATTTACCTGCATCACAAAGACACCACAGCTGAAAGCATCCTCCTGGAACGAATGGTGTATTGTCCCAGGCTTCCACATAGTGTACACCCAGTCTTTTCTTCCATGCTGGTTTCCTCTCTTCCTGAAATATTCCCTGTTGTAGGAAAAATACAGTGTGTGGGGTTGTGGTGGTCTTCAGCAACATCCATATTCCAATATTCCAATATTAGTGTTGTAGATCGAAAAAGGTTACAGATTTTTTAAACAACATAACATACCCAAATTTTTTGCATGCTTGTGTGGCAAGTTTCATTTCATTACTACCACGTTGAGGGTCAAGTATGAAAATGGTGTTAGTTGTAGCATGTAGATACTAAATATAAAAAAAAATAATAATAATTAGTCATTCAATTAAATGTCTGTGAAAAGGTCAAACATTTATGTATGGGTGTATCAATGTTTATCTGTAATAGTCATACAACACAATAATTGTATTTTTTACTTATAATATATTTTTACTTACCACAAACCTCCAGTGGAGGCAGAGCCGGAGAATGATGGGGGATCAGATTCTATTTCCCTGGGGGAGGTCACTGAGGTAGTCAAACAACTCCGCAGTGGCAAAGCCCCGGGGATTGATGAGATCCGACCAGAAATGCTGAAAGCTTTGGATGTGGAGGGGGTGTCATGGATGACACGCCTCTTCAACATTGCGTGGAAATCGGGGACAGTGCCTAAGGAGTGGCAGAACGGGGTGGTGGTTCCCCTCTTCAAAAAGGGGGATCAGAGAGTGTGTGCCAACTACAGGGGTATCACACTTCTCAGCCTCCCTGGTAAAGTTTACTCCAAGGTGCTGGAGAGGAGGGTTCGGCCGATTGTCGAACCTCGGATTGAAGAGGAACAATGCGGTTTTCGGTCCTGGCCGTGGAACGATGGACCAGATCTTTACTCTCGCAAGGATCCTGGAGGGGGCCTGGGAGTATGCCCATCCGGTCTACATGTGTTTTGTGGATCTGGAGAAGGCGTATGACCGGGTCCCCGGGAGAGACTGTGGGAGGTGCTGCGGGAGTACGGGGTGGGGGATCCCTTCTTAGGGCGATCCAATCCCTGTACGTCCAAAGCGAGAGCTGTGTCCGGGTCCTCGCACGAAGTCGAGTTCATTCCATGTGGGGTTGGTCTCCGCCAAGGCTGCGCTTTGTCACCAATCCTGTTTGTGATATTCATGGACAGGATATCGAGGCATAGTCGGGGTGGGGAAGGTGTGCGGTTCGGTGGGCTGGGGATCTCATCGCTGCTTTTTGCAGATGATGTTGTCTTCATGTCATCATCGGTCCGTGACCTTCAGCTCTCACTGGATTGCTTGGCAGTCGAGTGTGAAGCAGCTGGGATGAGGATTAGCACCTCTAAATCTGAGGCCATGGTTCTCAGCAGGAAACCGATGGAGTGCGTACTCCAGGTAGGGAATGAGGTTTTGCCCCAAGTGAAGGAGTTCAAGTACCTGGGGGTCTTGTTCACGAGTGAGGGACAATGGAGCGGGAGGTTGACCGGAGAATCGGGGCAGCGGGGCGGTATTGCACTCGCTCTATCGCACCGTTGTCACGAAAAGAGAGCTGAGCCGAAAGGCAAAGCTCTCGATCTACCGGTCAATTTTTATTCCTACCCTCACCTATGGTCATGAAGGTTGGGTCATGACCGAAAGAACTAGGTCACGAGTACAAGCGGCCGAAATGGGCTTCCTCAGAAGGGTGGCGGGCTTCTCCCTTAGAGATAGGGTGAGGAGCTCAGTCATCCGTGAGGAGCTCACAGTAGAGCCGCTGCTCCTTTGCGTTGAAAGGAGTCAGTTGAGGTGGTTTGGGCATCTGGTAAGGATGCCCCCTGGCCGCCTCCCTAGGGAGGTGTTTCAGGCATGTCCAGCTGGGAGGAGGCCTCGGGGAAGACCCAGGACTAGGTGGAGAGATTACATCTCCACATTGGCCTGGGAACGCCTCGGGGTCCCCCAGTCAGAGTTGGTTAATGTGGCTCGGGATAGGGAAGTTTGGGGCCCCCTGCTGGAGCAGCTGCCCCCGCGACCCGACTTCGGATAAGCGGTTGAAGATGGATGGACTTATAATATATTTTTACTTACCACAAACCTCCAGTGCACGTGTCTGATATTTACAACAGAGATGACCCCATCATATTGCTCAAAGTTGACGTATATATCAGAAATGTAAATAAACGTATTTGTGTACTGTACAATACATGTACATATAAAAATGCAGAATCATAAGTAGTTGCACTCACTTTTTTCAAACCTTGTCGTTTGACCTGGTCTTCTGGGCCATTTAAAATGACACCTGTGGTGTAATGGCTTAGCTGGTAGATATTTGCACCCTTTGCATTAAGTACAGCTCTTAAATAGCACTCGATCGTCTGGGGAAAAAAAAGATAAATCATTGCAATTATTCAATTTATTTAAATTAGTACGTACATTGAGAAAAAAACATTTAGTATCTGGCATTTACTTTTTCTTAGGTACAACATTTTTTATAGTTTATCAATGTATATATAGTACAATTTTGTATTTACTAGATATTTTTGTTATGATATGTGTACCTCTCCAAATAACCAGTCATGCGGCTTCAATGTTAGGAACTCCTCGTGATGTAACAGGAACTCCAGATTCTGATCGTCAGACTTCACAATGGCTACAACCAGTTCATTGTGCGGTTTTGTCCATAACATGTCAGTCTGTGAATGTTACACACTTCATATAGTCAATAATAAGTTAGCTGAATATATGCAATAAATAGTTTCATTTGTTGTACTAACTTAATTACCTCTTCCTCTACAGGGAGTGCCTCTGCAGGAAGCTGCATTGGCTCAGGACCTGACTGTTTGTGGCTTTTTGGCTTATCTTTGTGGATCCTTCTTTTCTTTTTTTGTGGAACAGGCATTCTCTGAGGAACAGAAAAGAATTTGGATTTGGTGTTTGGGAAACGTTCTTCCTTCTTCTTCATCCAAGTTTCTTTACACTGATCAAGGTTCAGAGGTGGCTCAGGCTGGAGCAACAGCTTTTGAGGAAGGTTATGCAGAATGATGTGCTCTGTATATCTTGTTCGCAATTTGATGCGTTTTTCTTATGAAGATTCCTGGTTTGACATTTTGTTCTTTATGCATTATGGAATGTTTGACAATTCCAAAACACTTTTCTATGTGACAATTGGTATCTCTTGTTTTTGGTAGTGTCAATGTTGTCACCAAATCCTGTTCACAAGATTCATACCTACCGGTAGTCAGGTCTCCCAAAAGCAAGCCACTCCAAAGAGGAAAAATGGCAAGGTAGGTATCAAAGAGGACAGTGAGGATGCCCGGACAAAAATATTGGTTGTCCTCTTTGGCCAAACATGTCTCATCACCTTCCTCTTCTTCCTTCACCTCTTTCATGATCTGCTGGAAGAAAGTAGTGAATGGTGATCTGCCAATGATGGTCAATGCATGTCTTCTCTCTGCACTTTCACACATTTCCCAGTCTTCCGATTGGGAAGTTTCTTCCAGTGTATCCTCTTTGGATCTTGAAATGGCACTCTCCAAAACACACAGACTTTCTTTGACAAGGTTTGTGTTTTGTGGGGTTGTGAGCAGGCCACAAAATGCACGGAACACAATTCTTGATTCAGTCATGTTGTTGGCATTTTGGAGTCTTGCGAAAGCATACGTGGCAAAGTCTCTCAGTCATTTGTCATCTGTTTGCCTTGAGATTGCCTGTCTGACAGCTTTCAAAATGTGTGCAGAGCAAATGTGCAAGACAGTATATGACTTCATTTCATCCCATGATGTTTTCCCAATACAGAACTTGTATGCTCTGTCGAGGTAAGAGCTGATGTGCTCTTTGTTGAAAGCAAGCATTACACTTTGTATTAAAGCCCAGCTGTAATCAGTCTCGACCTGGTGAACATTTATTTGTGTGTATTTTGACAAATGCAATGTAAATTGCATGAGCCAGAATGTGATTGGTGGTACTGAGTGATTGTTGGAGAGCATTTCACAGATGGGAAGAGGTGGAGCACCTCTAGCGTTCCCTGGAAGAACGAGTGCATAGTACAGCACACGCTTCGGCTGTTCCGGTATTTTTGACACAACTCCTCCAGTGGCATCAAGATAGAGGGACACAGGAGACTTACTTCGCAAATGATGCACAAGAATGCTGATGCCAAGCTCGGTGTACGAATGAACAATGAACGGATTCATACTGAAAAGCTGTACGTAGCCTGGTACCGTGAAGTATTTTGTGTCATATTACTTGAGCAATGTCTGCATTAAGTATATTTCCATCATGACATTGGAGTGAATGGACTCCTTTTTCCTCATTTCTGAGCCTATAACTTTCAACACTTTTTTATTGAGAGATTCCGTCATGTTCCCAGCCAGGAGCTGCTCGTTTGGTGTTGATTGTAGTGCGCTGTAAAAATACTGACTGGGTCCATGCGTTAGGGCCTTTGCTATTTTCCCTCTTTTTAGTTTGGTTGCTGGCCTAGCCTTTTTCTCTGAAAGTTTGTGGTGTATATCTCCAGTTTGTTGGACTAACATTTTCACATCACATTTTCCCAGTGCAGCAGGATTATTTTGCATTGTGAAAGTGTATTTGGCTGGGCAAGTTGAAAATGTGCAGACTGCCTTTATATGTAAATATGGAAGTTTTTTCTTCTGCTCCAGGGAGTCTTGGCATGTTGATATTTAAATGAGAGTACAACATGGATTCTGTTCTTTAAAGCTGTCATACACATACCAAGGTGGTCTTAATTTTGAGGACCATATTCGTGGCTTGATCCCATTCCACATTTTTCTTTTCATAGAGATAACAAATTGTTTTGGTACCTCTGGACATTGTCTCTGAACATTTACTCCAGGCTCTCCTTCCTGTACCTTTGTGGGCTCAGGTGTACTCTTTAGACCCTCCGAGTCAGTATCTGGCTCTTGGTAAATAGGTTGTGAGTCGAAGTCTGTCTCTCTTTTCAAAATCTCTGTGTCAAACTGGGTTTCCACATCTGCCACTTCTGTATCTGTAGTAGATCACTTTAATCAATTAATACATTTTTCCAATACAATAAATGTTTTGTTATGTGCAAATTTTACCAATCATTTCATTTATAAATGGAAAATGACTGAAAAAATATTTTATTTATTATGAATAAAGAAAATATTAGGAATGAATAAATATATGCACCAAAATAAAAATGTTGGTCCTTAAAAAACAAACAACCCAAAAAACAATATATATATATATATATATATATATATATATATATATATATATATAGTTATTAATTTCTTATTTTCAATTATTTTTTAGAATTGTATTATTATTATTATTATTATTATTATACTTTTAAATTAAAAGCAATAATTTTACTGAATCTCAATTTAAAAAAAAAAAGGCAATAATATAAAATAACCACATTTTTATTTAAAGTAACACAAAAATTAAACAGAAAATATCCCTATATTGAAATAAGTGGGGCGTCATAGTTGCAGTTTATATTTTTGGACTTTTTTCTCTTTCGGACAAAAATTCAGTGTATCCCTATTAGGACCAAACAGAACCTTGTTATTTCTCATATTTCATTTCTATATTTAATTACAGTTTTTTATTCGCTTGGGTACTATTTTCACAAGGTGAACATTTTCAAAACTCTTAGTACAAATATCCAAACTGATCACACTTGTAACACAGCTAGTCATTCTTTCAAAACCTGATCTCATGCTTTCATTACAGTTATACACTTTTTCAGTCCACATAATCATTGTTTCAAACACAAGATTATTGTAATATGTCATGAGGACGTTTGGTTTAATCCCCGAAACAGTATGATCTTCTTTCAATTTAGTACTTTTAACAATCACTTCATTCAACAGCAAACAATGCAAGATACATGTTTCAAATCACCATTGTTGCTGAATTAATTACAATACGGTAATACAGGCTACAGTTGCCACATTAGAAGTAATTGAATCCATAATGTTTGTAATATTATCCAGTGTGTTATCAAAAGGTGTGATGAAGTACAGCCATGAGGTTCTGTGCTAACAGAGTTTGCTGGTAATACAGTGAATGATTTCATTCTTTGACCAAATCTATACAGTATTGGACCTTTACAGATGAAGGTTGAGTTACAATAATGTAACTACCATTTTTACAGTATCACATGGCATACATACTGTAATGTAAAATGCATTTTATTCCATCTGTCTCCCTTCCAATGATGCATCTCTGATCAATCTGATGTTTTCATTGAGTGTTTCCTCTCCCTTACACTCTATTCTGCTTTACAGTGTTTGCACAAATGACAAATTTATCCGTCTCTCTCTCTCTCTCTCTCTCTCTGTCACACACACACACACACACACACACACACACACACACACACACACACACACACACACACACACACATGCTTGTGCACACACTTTGAACATTGTGGTGGTTAATATCTATAAATCACTTATGTAAAAATAATTCATTTGGTTATCCATATCGAAAAATTGCAAACAAGTTCTATAGAAACTGTGTATTGAATCAATATCTATAGAAATGCATAGGTGTACCAAATGATTCATTGATTAACCATTAAGATCATTTGGATTAAATAATAGACAAATGTAGTAAACTAAACAAAAAGAGATGCAAATCAAAAGTTTGATAGTAAGAGCTTTATGAAAGACAGTGACTGTGAATGAAACATTTATGTAGATGAAACACTTATTTAGTGTTGTGAAAAGGATACTTTGTGATTTTGTGAATTGTATTTACACAATTGAAAACATGATGAAATGTTTGAAAAAAATGCACTTTTTATGATCTGTTGTGATATTAGCACTAAGAGTTTGGAAAATGTACATCTTGAGAAAATAGTACCAAAGCGAATAAAAACTTTTAATACTTTTGTTATCTTAAACAAATAATATAAAATATTGAAATAAATAAGCACACTGTAAATGCTTCTTATTTATTTTAGTATTGTGATTTAATTATTTTACCTTGATCTGCAGGTTGGATTTCTTCAGTCCCATTGGTATGATGTGGGGATTCCAAAGGTGCTTCTGCAGCCAGATGTACTTGTTCTCTCAGGCCTCTGCGGTTATGATTCCAGACGACCCATAACCAATGGCGATTTTTCTGTGTGTCTTCATTAAGTAAATCTATGGCAAGTTGGGACCACATCTCTGAGGAATATTCTGTGTTTCTATTCAAAATATCAGCTTTCTGCAGCGTCTTTATCATAGAATCAATCCCTCCAGCCTGTGACCATAGATCTGATCTTACAGGTTTGGTGCCTTTTTTATGCCTCCCCATTCTACAGTGTGAGAGATTCAATACTGTCCTTCTCTCTGTCTCACAGACTCATTGTTTCTGACTTCATCTAACCAGCAGATGATTACAAACTTTCTTATGGGAAAGTTTGGAGATGGACAACATTTTGACCCTATCGCCACTTGTGATAAGATAAAACAAAGTTCACATCGAGGCCTGTGGTAACTTTCCATTGTTATTCATACTTTCTTTGGGGGGGAATTAAAGTCGTTATTTCTGGGAAACACACAGCCAGTGTATTGTGAGCTGAACACGCAGTGATACGAGCTGGACTTGAATGACCCAGATCAATTAAGGCCACTGGGAGCAATATGGAGCTACACCGACGACCATGGCATCCTATGAGACTTCCTGGACACTGCGGTCTGAGAGCTACGACATGCGTACTGGTTGTTCTGTCATTATTGATTGTTTTACTGCTCACTCCAAAAAAAGGCATTGATCCTGAGCCTGTGAGGATGATGATGAATGGTACTGCTTCAGTTAACCATACTTTGCGACTGAGATGAGTACGAGAAACAGCAGATGATTTTTTAGCAAGCTTATCTGAGTCCTGGATGGACCATCCCAGCCCTCCTCATCCATATGCTACGAACCTGTGGTGGAGACTAACCAACCATACAGCAAAGAAAAGTGGGTTTCCGAACTGCTACGTGTGCACACAGTTCGCAAGACAGTACCGCTGGAGCGGACTTGTGGCCGCACTCAAGATCACAACACATCAACCTTCATGGCTACATTGGCTGTGGCAGCAACTTTATATAACGACAATACTATCCTCTTTTTAAACAACAAGGAATGGACAACAATGAAGTTGACAAAAAGAGTGTTTAGCAAGGCAGCAACTGTTCGGAACATACCAACTAATCTCACATGTTACAGCAGAGTTTCAGGAACTTATGCTTTAGGGGAAACACCAAAGAGTAAATGCAACATAATCTACAAAGAGAACGACACTAATCCTATCACACAACGACGTTGTTATAGATGCTTATTTGAACCTAATATTGCCGCTGGGAGTTCGACACAAGCTGTAATGGCTTTCGAATACGTGAAATCACACAAAGCCATACGTGATGCATGTAAGGCTGCTTGTGCAACTGTGCATGTACCAGATGAAGAGGGCACAGGAGTACTAGAAAATGTATACTGGCAGTATGGGTATACAATCTATGTGTCTCTGCCTATAAACTGGACAGGAACATGTGCTCTAGTTCAACTGCATGGAGGAGCAATGGTCATACAGCACCAACCACATGAAGTTATGAAACGAAAGAAAAGGGGACTGCTTAACATTGTGCAAGACAGCCCAGTGCCAAGAAATCATCACATCTGGAACATAGCTGAGAAATTGCTGGCTTTTTTTGTGCCTGGAATAGGTGTTGCATCAGTAATGGAAGAAGAGGTACAGGTAACCAGGTATGAACTGATTTCTTTCATTGACACAACAAATATTATGATGGAAGGCATCAAGGAGGAGCTGAGAGGACTAAGACTCACGGTTCTGCAGAATCGTTTAGTTTTAGACCAACTTACGGCATCACAAGCTGGAGTTTGTGATAGTGGGAGAAACGTGCTGCACATACATTCCAGATAATGATGCAAAAGGCCATGTCATTGAAGAAGGGATACATAATTTGACCTTCATGTCAAAGACTCTGACAGGTCGGGAAACTAATTCATTCTCTTTTGGATGGGGATGGTTTAAAGGTATTTTTAGTAATGTGACAAATGCGATGACGATGGTAATTTGTATAGTTTGCTCGTTCTTGTTGATCTTGTGTTTGTGGCCATGTGTAATGAAATTGATTAGAAATGCTGTGTCATCTACGTTTCAACACCAAACGCATCATCGTGATTTGTATGTATGTGACACATATGATTCCAGTCAAAGTGGCAGTGAAGATGACATTTAAACTTAATTACCTAGGGTGACAAGGTAATGATTAGAAGGATAAGAGCAGATGTTATCTGTGGTACGAGATAACTGTTGTAAGAGTTAAGAAGAAGGGTTTATGTTAGCTTGCTTAAATGTAAGAGACGTCTCACAAAAAAAATGCTTTTGCTTTGTTGTCTGAAAAATTATGGTGTGTTTTGAATCCATGTAAATTAGCTGTATTTTGTGCTGAATGGTTGGAGTCAGAATCCCTTGTCTCTTCACTATATCTATATATCCTTTTGAGTTTTTACATTATTCCTATAACAAGTGCAAATCAAGTTATATAATCATATTCAACAATATAATCATTACTATATTCAAAGAGTGATTCATATATAGTTTTAATCATATTTTGTTGTCAGCATTTCTACCATTATATTTTTAAGTGCATTATGGTGTCTGGTTTTTCTTGACCAAGTAAAGGTTACAGGGGTCAACCTCTATGTGATTTACATGATCTAGTTCACAAAATGTTACTTCTTTCATGTGTATGTCTCTAAAGAATAAAGTATAAATGTATAATTGTATAGATTTTATGTTGTCTTAGCCAATCAGAAGTAGCAAAGATGTAATGCATGTCCTTGTAAAAGGTATACTTGTGTGAGATTTGTTTGTAAGGTAGAGTTGGCTTGCGACCTCCTCGTGACTTTGACGCTGGCTCTACCAATTTAACTGCAAACTATTCTTCAGTAAAATTTGACTTATTTCATTGAATTTCACGACTCCTGGTCTTCTTCATCATATCTGGTCCTGGATCTGACAGCTGTTAACCCCATAACAGTGCTAACCTTAAAAAACACTTAAATGTCAGCCCCTTTTTTGTGCATAGACATAAAAATGCACTAAATTAAAATGACGACTCGTTGGGCCATGATTTCTCATTAAAATCAGATGATTTCCTATAGAATGTAAGGGAATAACTCCCTGATAATGTTTGGGGGCCCAGAAACACTATCCTAATTTAAATCTAGATTAAAGACACATCTTTTTAGCTAAGCATTCAATTAACACATATCATAATTTTGTACTATGTGATAAAATAGTAAAAAGTGCACATGACCATCTTTTGCCTGAAATAATATGAACAGCAGCAATGCTAATCTTTCTCCTGTTGTCTCGTTGTTTGTATCTCAGGATGCTCAGCATATTTTACTAGAGATTACAGCAGCTCCAGTTCGGATCCAGCCTCACTTGGTAAGACTTCTAATGACATCAACACTCTTGAAGACAATGTGTTTAAACAATTTTCAGATGTTAAATGATATTTTAAAGTGTTTAAACTAATTTCAGTTTTTATGTCAGGTGGTACAACAAAAATATTATGTTGTACCACCTGACATGGTAAGTGTACCACCAACCTACCCATACTTGAAATTAGCATTTTTTATCAGTATTTGAGAGAGCTCTACAAACTTTTTCACTCTGCCAAAGAGATCAGTTAGGCTCCTCTGGATGATGCATTATCATGTTTACTGTTAATACCTTGTGAATTCATAATAATATTTGAGAATATACAAATTGCTGGACAAAAGTTTCTCAATTACCTCAATAGATTTAAAACTACTGATATTTATTTAAAAAAAAAACAATAACATGAAAGGCTTCAAACCTAAAATGATGGCACTGTTTTCAATTTTTTATTATTAAGACACCATGTTAAATTGTTTTCTTAGTCTGTTCATTTGTTCAGACAGTGTCACCACCTGACATTTTGGAGGTTTAATGCTGCCTTCAGCAATAATCATAAATAGGCCTAGTTTCCTAGTTTAAAATTATCGGAATCACGACTTCAGAAGAAGAAAAACAAAATAATATGTATTATTAAATGTAAAAAGTAATGATTTCAAACTAAGGTTTTCTAGATTATCGTGATACATGTCATGAAGTTATAAACATTTTTTAAAGGGAAATAATGCACTTGCCACAACATAACTTTGTGACAATGTTTAGAAAAATATATGAGCGATTTTTAAACAAAACTGTCTGCTTATACAGATTCTATCTTTCAGTGCTAATTGCTTTGTGTATTTAAATGTTAAGTTGGAAAACACTGAACTGTTCTTATTCTTGCATTTTTCTTTTCTTATTCTTGCTTTGTTATTAGGGCCACCAAAATGAAGACGTCAAGCTTTTGGGGAAAACCTTGTTCATTTAAATGTATAACCTGTTTGCATACTGTTTTTGCTGTTTGTGCTTTGTTCTATAGTAATTTTTGAATTTTTGAGTCTGTATCGTTCATGTCGTTGAAAAAGTACCTAAAATAGTTTTGGGCCAATGAGGACAACTTAAATTAGACCACTTAATGTCCTCTGTCACGAACCCCGCTCCCTCGCTCCGCCCCCTCGAGCTTCCACGCTAGTTCCGCCCCCTCGAGCTCCCACGCTCGTTTTGCTCCTATGAGCTTTCATGCTCGTTAGCAGGTCTCCCTCCTCGGGCTCACATGCCCGCTCCCAATCGCCAGAACATTATGTACACCTGCACTCGTCTCAATCTCCACATTAGTTTCACCTGTACTCGTCTCATCACCTTTCATTGTTTACACCTGCACATTCCCCTATATATATCACTGCCCTTTCGTCTCACTCCGGTTGGTTATTCTGTTTAGTTTCCCGTATCTTTACCCCCCGCTAGTCTCGTCTAGTTTTGTACTCCTCTAGTTTACCCCTTAGCTTGCCAGCTCCCCTTGTTCCTCTGTCTTTTGCTCCCACTAGTCCCGTCTAGTGGTGTCTGATTCCCGGCTTCGACCTCCCGCTCTCGTTGACCACTCTCTCCCGGATCTGCCCCTTTTCTCTACTTTGATTCCCCGGCTTTTGACCCTACGCTTCCTCGACGATTCTCCCTCTGGATTTTCCCCACTGTACCTTCGCCTGCTCTTTAATAAAAGCAGTGTTTACTCACATTGTGACTGTCTCGTCTTGTGTGTGTGTGTGCGGGCAGGGGCGTCGAACTGGGGGGGTAAAGGGTACCGAGTACCCAGGGCCCGAGGCAGGGGGGGGCCCCTTAGAAGTCAGTTTTCTATACATACATATTTGGTACGGGGGCCCAGCAAGATGGTTTGTACCCAGGGCCCAAAATTTGGTGCTACGCCCCTGTGTGCGGGTTACATCCTCCCATATTATTAAAAATGTTGCAGTTATGTAACAGTCACGTATTTGTGTTAGCTGGGTGAGACCCTCTGAAAGCATCAAAAGCAAAATATAAATATTTCTAAATAAAATGTTATTGTCACTAAATTGTTTTTAACCTCACCATGTCCAGTATTCAGAATTCAAAACATTTATTCACAAATGTTCTATTTTTTGCCAAGCGGAGCCAACCAGTCCTGTGCACGTATGCCAATTAACCATGTGCGCCAAACAGAAGAAACTGAGAAGTCATACTAAAAATGTCTAGCAAGCAAGCGATAGCTAAACCAGAGTGTATCACTCACACACTTTGGGTTCACATCGAAGTCAAGCCAAGGCATAATACTCTATTCTAACTTAAGGTAAGATGTTTTTTTTTTTTTTTTTATTAAATCTTTGCAGTGACTGAATTGTGATTATAGAAATGATTTTTGAACATAAGATGAGTGTGTGCGCGTGTCCTTTCCGGTGTTGTGCCGAATTTCGACCCCCTTGCCAAATTATTACCCCCCCCCCCTCGTTGAAGTCAGTACCTGATTGCCTAATCCTAACCCTAACCACTCCCCATAACTAATCCTAAACGTACCAAAAGAGGGTAATAATTTGGCGAGGGTTGAAATTTGGCACAACACATGTTTTTCGCACGCTGGAAACGGCGCTGTCCATGGTTCAGAATTTCATACATTATCCTGTATTCCAGAATCCACTTCTTCAGGACTTCATAACACAAACTTAACTTGAATCATTACAATAAGGGTGTTGCTTATTTATAACGTTGAAAATATGATTAATCTAAAGTATCTGAATTTCTTTAATCAATGAAAGAAATGTGTTGTACAAGGAACAGCAGTTATAATACATACTTTTACCTAATACATTGATCAAAGTTAATTGAGTAGAGTGATCACTAGGAACATGCTATAACCTCTGGAACATGAAAAAAGGTGAAATTAGAATAATTTCTTCAGAATAATATGATTGTAATATACGTACAGTAAGGTAGGTATTTGCAGTATTCAACATGTAGTAAGTCAGTCTGATCACTAGAAAAGCACTACAACCATTGGAATATAAATATAAAAAACACTATAGGTGAATTACAGTTTATTACATAAACATATGTAATAAACACATGCAATAATGTTTATTACATAAATATATTTGATAATTGTACAGTAAAGGAGTTATTGTGAAAAGTTCACCTGTAGTAAGTCAGTATGGTCACTAGGAAAGCACTACAGCCTTTGGAACAGGAAAAAATACTTTAGGGGAATGACAGTAATGTTTTCTTGAACTTATTAGTTTATTGTACGTACAGTAAGGGAGTTATTGTAAAAATTTCACCTGTAGTAAGTCAGTATGGTCACTAGGAAAGCACTACAACCTTTGGAACAGGAAAAAATACTTTAGGGGAATGACAGTAATGTTTTCTTGAACTTATTAGTTTATTGTACGTACAGTAAGGGAGTTATTGTAAAAATTTCACCTTTAGTAAGTCAGTATGGTCACTAGGAAAGCACTACAGCCTTTGGAACAGGAAAAAATACTTTAGGGGAATGACAGTAATGTTTTCTTGAACTTATTAGTTTATTGTACGTACAGTAAGGGAGCTATTGTGAAAATTTCACCTGTAGTAAGTCAGTATGGTCACTAGGAAAGCACTACAGCCATTGGAACAAGAAAAAATACTTTAAGGGAATGACAGTAATGTTCTATTGAACTTATTAGTTTATTGTACGTACAGTAAGGGAGTTATTGTGAAAATTTCATCTGTAGTAAGTCAGTATGGTCACTAGGAAAGCACTACAGCCTTTGGAACAGGAAAAAATACTTTAGGGGAATGACAGTAATGTTTTCTTGAACTTATTAGTTTATTGTACGTACAGTAAGGGAGCTATTGTGAAAATTTCACCTGTAGTAAGTCAGTCTGATCACTAGGAAAGCACTACAGCCTTTGGAACAGGAAAAAATACTTTAGGGGAATGACAGTAATGTTTTCTTGAACTTATTAGTTTATTGTACGTACAGTAAGGGAGTTATTGTGAAAATGTCACCTGTAGTAAGTCAGTATGGTCACTAGGAAAGCACTACAACCATTGGAACAGGAAAAAATACTTTAGGGGAATGACAGTAATGTTTTCTATAACTTATTAGTTTATTGTACGTACAGTAAGGGAGTTATTGTCAAAATTTCACCTGTAGTAAGTCAGTATGGTCACTAGGAAAGCACTACAACCATTGGAACAGGAAAAAATACTTTAGGGGAATTACAGTAATGTTTTCTATAACTTATTAGTTTACTGTACGTACAGTAAGGGAGTTATTGTCAAAATTTCACCTGTAGTAAGTCAGTATGGTCACTAGGAAAGCACTACAGCCTTTGGAACAGGAAGAAATACTTTAGGGGAATTACAGTAATGTTTTCTTGAATTTATTCATTTATTGTACGTACAGTAAGGGAGTTATTGTCAAAATTTCACCTGTAGTAAGTCAGTATGGTCACTAGGAAAGCACTACAACCATTGGAACAGGAAAAAGTACTTTAGGGGAATTACAGTAATTTTCGATTGAACTTATTCGTTTATTGTACGTACAGTAAGGGAGTTATTGTCAAAATTTCACCTGTAGTAAGTCAGTATGGTCACTAGGAAAGCACTACAGCCTTTGGAACAGGAAAAAATAATTTAGGGGAATTACAGTAATTTTCTATTGAACTTATTAGTTTATTGTACGTACAGTAAGGGAGTTATTGTCAAAATGTCACCTGTAGTAAGTCAGTATGATCACTAGGAAAGCACTACAGCCTTTGGAACAGGAAAAAATAATTTAGGGGAATTACAGTAATTTTCTATTGAACTTATTACTTTATTGTACGTACAGTAAGGGAGTTATTTTCAAAATTTCACCTGTATTAAGTCAGTCTGATCACTAGGAAAGCATTACAGCCATTGGAACAGGAAAAAATTATTTGATTATTGTACTATTTGGGGGGGTACATTTATAATACCCAGGACCAGATAATATGATGAAATAAGACAAAGAGTCGTGAAATTCAATCAAATAAGTAAAATTTCACTGAAGAATAGTTTGCAGTTAAATTGGTAGAGCCAGCGTCAAAGTCACGAGGAGGTCGCAAGCCAACTCTACCTTACAAACAAATCTCACACAATTATACCTTTTCCAAGGACATGCATTACATAATCGTTTACTTCTGATTGGCTAAGACAACATAAAGTCTAAACAATAATAAATTTTTGATAGATAAGTGGGTATATCGCCGTTAATCAGAATATTTGTCGTCCATTTCCGAGATTTAAGTCCGTGGTGACCTTCTTCCAGGGTCCGAGAATGTTTTAGGCTATATCACAAAGTTCAGAACCTGCAAAGAATATCAAACGCACACACACATAGAACACTGACAAACAACAGTTCTCTTCGAGGCTGAAGAAGGCCTGAGCTAATTATCAGAAGATCAGTCCACCTTAACAGGCTGATAAAACATTTCACTCCAGGAAAGCAGGAACGATAATATGCCCCTTTACTCCACTCCCTAAAGAAATACACATGAGATGTTCACTTAATGAAAATAAGGTGAAATTATGTATAAATTGACCCTCAAACTTATACAAGTCAACTAAGACAGATAGATAGATGCAGATATGTGGATATTGTTGTGAAATATGCAATTATTCTATTCTAATCATGGCTTTTGGTATATGAAGTATTTATGGGTCATAGTAAACCACAATTGTAACTAATAAAAAGTGGTTTTATAATGAAAGGTACCATAAGTAGTTGTTAAACAATTTATTAAGAAAGTGTTTACTGTAAAACACTTGTATTAATAATCATTGTAACCATATATTGAGAAAATAGTTTATTAAGAAAAACACCTCAACTTGTTTTATAAAGATTTTTATTATGAAAATGGTTTATAAAGAAAAACATACCACACTGAATGTTGTAAGCATTTATTAAGCAGATGATGGTGGCAGAGTAGAGAGGAGTTGAAAATGTATTAGAAAGAGCTTTGCAAAAGAAAGGAGAAAAATGCCATCATTACCGTCTGTGTTGCGGACGAGATACAGAAGATACAGCGATGATGGAAAGGTCCAGAAAAAGAGGACAAAGAGACAAAGAGTTTTATATGCAAAAGTCCTAAGGGGTCTTCCAGAAATAATGACAGTTCAAGATTTTGTGTTTGACCAATTGGCTGTAAAAGACTGAATGTATGCAGAGGGAGTTTCCAGGAGGGGATTTCTGAACATGTCAAAGTTGACGGACTTTAAAAAGGACTGTAAAGGAATGTCCAGCCAGAGGCAGATTCACCAAGGACGTCTCCGGTGTTAGATACCTTGCCATTGCACCTCATGAAGTTAAAAGCTTGTAAATTATTTGGTTTTGATTTACATATACATATACATATATATATATATATATATATATATATATATATATATATATATATATATATATATATGCAATACATGAGTACAGAGTCTCTCTCGACGCTCTCTGAATCCCAAGACAATTATCATCAAAAGGCCCCTTGCATGTGAGCACAACCCAAGGGCACACACTGGAATGCACCTAAAAGAAAATGAATACAGAAATTGTCATGAATGTAAGGCAATGAAGGCAGACGAAGGTTGAGGATCCAAATGCAGCTTACTTTATTGTTAACAAAAACACAAAAGGAAAACCCTCAGTGGGGAAATAAACATAAATAGAGAACTCGGGCAGGGAACACAGACCAGGGTAACAACATTCACAAACATTCAACGACTGACAGAGACTGAACAAACAGACAGGGTTTAAATACAAAAACATGGGACAAAGGGGCCAATGAACAAACAGAACACAAACTAGATGACAAGGTGATTAACAGAAACCGAAGGCAAATTAACAAGGGCAGGTGAAAACAATGACAGAGAACACGAACGCTAACAAGGAGACTATGGAGTTAAACAAGGGACAAAAGTGAAAACTAAGGAGTGCAAAAGTGACAAAAATGGCAAACAAAAGGGCAACAGTGAAACAAGACAAGTAATACATAACAGAGCCCCCCTCAAAGGATCGGATTCCAGACGATCCTAAAGAAAAAAACCAAGGACAAAAACTCACAAAAAACAAAATGAGGGCACCAGGGGCAGACAGGCAGACCAGGGGGGCACAAGAGCAAGAGGGCAGTCCAAGGGGCACAGAGGGCAGGCAGGAAGTCCAAGGGGGCAACGAGTGGCAGACAGGCAGTCCAGGGGGGCAAAGATTGGCAGACAGGCAAGCAGTCTATGGGGGCACAAAGGGACAGGTTTAGTGGGCCAGGGAGGTATCGACCAGGCAGGGACAGGTTTAGATGGCCCGGGGGCTGGCCATAAGGCAAGGGCCGGCTCAGGGGGCCTAGGAGGAGGCCACAGGACAGAGGCCGGTTTTGGTGGCCTAGGAGATGGCCATGGGGCAAGGACCGGTTCAGGAGGTCTGGGAGCTGGCCTCAGGGCAAGGACAGGTTCAGGAGGCTTGGGGCCTGGCCGCAGGGCAAGGACAGGTTCAGGAGGCTTAGGGCCTGGCCGCAGGGCAAGGACAGGTGCAGGAGGTCTGGGAGCTGACCTCAGGGCAAGGACGGGCCTCAGGTGGCCTGGGAGCTGGCCACAGGGCAAGGATAGGTTCAGGAGGCCTGGGAGCTGGCCAGAGGGCAGGGACAGGTTCAGGAGGCCTGGGAGCTGGCCACAGGGCAGGGACAGGTTCAGGAGGCCTGGGAGTTGACCACGGGATGTGGGTAGGCTTGGGGGTCCTGGGTGGTGGCCGCAGGATAAGGGCCGGCGGTGCCGTGTGAGGTGGAGCCAAGGAGGACTTCGGAGGCGGAGCCGTAGAAGACTTGGGAGGCGGCGCCGAAGGAGGCGTAGGCAGGACCGTGGGGGGCTTAGGAGGCGGAGCCGAGGGAGACCCAGGGGGTGGAGCCGGGAAGGAACTAGGAGGCGTCGAGGGGCGAGGCTGAGGGAGGCTTCGGAGGCGGAGCCAGGAGTGGCTCTTGTGGCGGGGCCGTGGGAGGCGGAGCCATAGGAGGCTCGGGTGGCAGAGCCGTAGGAGGCTTGGGAGGCGGAGCCGTAGGAGGCTCGGGTGGCGGAGCCGCAGGAGGCGGAGCCGTAGGAGGCTCGGGAGGCAGAGCTGTGGGAGGCTCGGGAGGCGGAGCCGTAGGTGGCTGAGCCATAGGAGGCGGAGCCCTGGAAGGCTCGAGAGGCCCGAGGGGCGGCGCCCTGGTAGGCTCGAGAAGCTCGAGGGGCGGAGCCCTAGAAGAATAGAGAGACTTGGGAGGCGGAGCCGTGGAGGGCTCAAGAGGCTCGAGAGACTTGAGAGGCGGAGCACTGGAAGGCTCGAGAGGCTCGAGAGACGAGAGGCGGAGCCCTAGGGGGCTCGGGAGGAGGAGCTCTGGAAAGCTCGGGAGACTTGAGAGACGGAGCCCTGGAAGACTCGAGAGACTTGAGAAACGGAGCCCTGGAAGACTCGAGAGACTTGAGAGGCGGAGCCCTAGGAGGCTCGGGAGGAGGAGCCCTGGAAGACTCGAGAGACTTGAGAGGCGGAGCCCTAGGAGGCTCGGGAGGAGGAGCCCTGGAAGACTCGAGAGACGGAGCCCTGGGAGGCTCGGGAGGAGGAGCCCTGGAAGACTCGAGAGACTTGAGAGACGGAGCCCTGGGAGGCTCGGGAGGAGCAGCCCTGGAAGACTCGAGAGACTTGAGAGGCAGAGCCCTAGGGGGCTCGGGAGGAGGAGCTCTGGAAAGCTCGGGAGACGGAGCCCTGGAAGACTCAAGAGACTTGAGAGATGGAGCCCTGGGAGGCTTGGGAGGAGGAGCCCTGGAAGACTCGAGAGACTTGAGAGGCGGAGCCCTAGGAGGCTCGGGAGGCAGAGTACTAGGAAGCTCGGAAGGCGGGTCACTGGGAAGCTCGGAAGGCAGAGCTCTGGAAAGCTCGGAAAGCGGAGCACTGGGAAGCTCGAGAGGAGCTGACTCTTGGACGGGCCCGACCACTGGCGCTGGCCTTTGGACGGTCATGGCTACTGGCGCTGGCTCTTGGACGGTCGAGGCTACTGGCGCTGGCTCAGGGACGGTCGAGGCTACTGGCGCTGGCTCAGGGACGGTCGAGGCTACTGGCGCTGGCTCAGGGACGGTCGAGGCTACTGGCGCTGGCTCAGGGACGGTCGAGGCTACTGGCGCTGGCTCAGGGACGGTCGAGGCTACTGGCGCTGGCTCAGGGACGGTCGAGGCTACTGGCGCTGGCTGGGTTACCGCGGTATGCGCCGGCTTGGGTTTGCTGGGCGCTGAGGGCAGAGCCAAGAGGGGTTTAGGGCACAGGGCTGCGGCAGGCGGAGGCTGGAGAGCAGAGACCTTTCCCCTTCTCCTCTTTCTCCGGGCTGATGCGACTGGCGAAGCTGGGACGCTGTTCCTGGTCAGCGTGGCTTCAGGTTCGCTGGCCGTGGCTGGCAAGGGCTCCGGCTCGCTGACGGTGACATGCGTGGGCTCTGGCTCGCAGACCGGGGCAGGCGTGGGCGCAGGCTCGCTCACCGTGACATGCGTGGGCTCTGGCTCACAGACCGGGGCAGGCGTGGGCTCTGGCTCACAGACCGGGGCAGGCGTGGGCTCTGGCTCACAGACCGGGGCAGGCGTAACAGGGAGAGCCTGGGATGGCTGAAGAGTCTCCACAGTAGGTGGGGAGGTAGGGTCCTTCCCAGCATGGCCCACGGTGAACGGGGAGCCGCACAACAATAAGGTCAACTCCAGGAAGTCACGGAGAGTCCAGCCGCGTGATGCCGGCGGCAGCCGCTCCTTCAGCCAGCCACTCAGGTTTTCCCTGAAGAAGACCACAAGGGAGGTGTCCGGGAAGTCCGCAACAGCCGCAAGACCAAGGAAGTCGCGGACGTGGGCCTCAATCGGACGGTCCTCTTGCCTCAGGCAGAGCAGGTGGTATCTGGCACGTAAAACCGCTGGATCCATGGTGGTCAGTCGTTCTGTCACGAATGTAAGGCAATGAAGGCAGACGAAGGTTGAGGATCCAAATGCAGCTTACTTTATTGTTAACAAAAACACAAAGGAAAACCCTCAGTGGGGAAATAAACATTAGTAGAGAACTCGGGCAGGGAACACAGACCAGGGTAACAACATTCACAAACATTCAACGACTGACAGAGACTGAACAAACAGACAGGGTTTAAATACAAAAACATGGGACAAAGGGGCCAATGAACAAACAGAACACAAACTAGATGACAAGGTGATTAACAGAAACCGAAGGCAAATTAACAAGGGCAGGTGAAAACAATGACAGAGAACACGAACGCTAACAAGGAGACTATGGAGTTAAACAAGGGAAAAAAGTGAAAACTAAGGAATGCAAAAGTGACAAAAATGGCAAACAAAAGGGCAACAGTGAAACAAGACAAGGTATACATAACAGAAATGATTAGGATACATTCTTGATTGTTGAATTTTTAATAAGAATAAATTAATCATTCAAAAGGATATATATAAAAAGGATATATATAATTAAATTGAAGAGACAGGGGATTCTGACCCCAACCCTTCAGTACGTACAGTAAGGGAGTTATTGCCACCTGTAGTAAGTCAGTGTGGTCAATAGGAAAGCACTACAACCATTGGAACAGGAAAAAATACTTTAGGGGAATTACAGTAATTTTTTTTATTAATATTTGTATACTGAACGTACAGTAAGGGAGGTACTGTCAAAATTCCACCTGTAGTAAGTCAGTCTGGTCAGTAGGAACATAATACAACCTTTGGAACATGAAAAAATCCCTTTGGTGAATTACTGTAACTTTTACATAAAACATTTTTGCCTACTGTATGTACAATAGCCTACACAAAAGTACACTAAAGCAGTCTAGGTGAATACGCAGCAAATATCAAACCTGAAACTATTTTTACCCTGGTTGGGTTTTTTTTTTTAAACTTGACTATGTTCATGGTGCTGTCCACGTAGGCTATGTGGTCCTGAAGGTCCTACATGATCAAGTCTGCAAGTTGCTTTTAATATTCGTTCGCATATTTGCGGAGTTCCGCGTTCAATATCTCATGAGCTGAATATTGTTACTACACAAATAACATTGTTTTAATATTTTAATCTCCTCAAAACGAGCTTTCCTTCGGGTTTGCACTTTGCAGATGGTCCCTTCTTAGCAGCCTGCACATAGAGATCAATGTATTTTGTCCAGTGCGAAGGAAAGATCGTTTTGAGGAAATTTATGTTGTAGCTTCTGGTGTTTTATCTGTAGTTATATGTGATAGGTGTTGTGTGTAGCAACAACGTTTAATTCACGAGTTATTGGACGCGGAAGTCCGCGAATGTGCGAATATAAAACCAACTTTACCTAAGTAGAAATCTCCAGTTGGTATGTACTGCTAGAAACGCCGTATAGGAAAACTGTTTCATGAAGAGTTACGTGAATTTAAAACTTGGACTGCTTTAATTGGCTGTGCGCTTGTTGAATTATCCACGCACCGGGTGGCCTACAATCATAAAAGGGTAAAGCCAGTGCTGTGTGCGCTTGT
This sequence comes from Xyrauchen texanus, assembly GCF_025860055.1. Lineage (NCBI taxonomy): Eukaryota > Metazoa > Chordata > Actinopteri > Cypriniformes > Catostomidae > Xyrauchen > Xyrauchen texanus. The sequence continues at coordinate 1,897,079 of NC_068320.1, forward strand.
GTGAATGAAGAGGGTTGTTGTATAAAACAAAGTTGTTTTGATAAAGATCGCCATCTTTGCTAACCTTGTTGCCTGATTGTGAACATTCACTGATATTATCAACGATTAGGCTATAAGTTTACAACAAAATGACTGATGTGGAGAGGCCGGAATCAAAGCGGTCAATCAAATTGACTTCTATGTGCTTTTACATACAAACTTGTCAAGAAAAACGCACTGCAAAAACTAACCAGGCTAAAAAGCTTATGGATAAAATCCGTGCCTTAATGGAATTAAATGAAAATGCTGACGTGGTGAATACTCAGCTCGCTTTGATCATTAAGTGTTATGAAGAAGCACTCGATATACATGAAACATTTATGGAATTGTTTCTACCAGAAGATAAAATACTCACCACTAAAACTAAAACCTTTGAGGAGAAGATGAAATCATGTCATGCATTTAGTGAAGATGTGAAGGAGTGGCTGTCTAAAGCTGGTTATCCATACTCGCAGCCAAAAGAACCTATCGACGCAGGATGCGTTGATGATGGAATACAACCTGAAGACAGTATTTCTAACGTCTCAAGTGTAAGAGCAAGTTCTGTAAAATCATGGGCCACCGGCATATCAAAGATTTCTGCAACATCCGCGGCGCACAATAATGTGGAGGCCGAGAGAGCAGCTCTTCTTAAACGCTCCGAAGATTTAAAAAGGAAACATCATATAGAAGCGCAGGAGGAAAGGCTTCGTAGAGAAAAAGAGCAATTGGCGCTTGAAACAGATTTGGCAGCTACAACTGCAAGGCTTCAGGTTAATGAAATGAACTCATCACAGTGCGGTTCAAGACGATCTGATGGAATGAACTCTTATTTGGAGAGGAGCAAAGCTCAAAGATCCAACGGTTTAGATCCTCTTGTCAAAGCTTTTGTCCCACATGAAAATGATGTTCTTGCTGTACCTGATCCTGCAACAGTTGTTAGGCCAAGACAAGGATTTGCTGAGCAAATGTATGGAAGACCGTTTGGGCCAGAAGCTCCATTTCAAGAAGTACAGACTGCAAATGGACATCAAATGGGACATCTATTAAACTCTCAAACTCAAAGCTGTAACAACCAAAATGATATGGTGGGCATTATGCAAAAACAAAACGAAATCACTGCACTGTTGGTTCAGCAAAATATATCCTCTGTCCTTCCTCCAAGAAATTTTTGATGGAGACCCTCTTCAATATAAATCCTTCATTAGAGCCTTTGAAAATGTAGTGGAGAAGAAAACAAATAATCCCAGCGACTGTTTGAGCTTCCTTGAACAATACACTAGGGGGCAGCCAAAGGATCTCGTGCATAGTTGTCAGCATACACCTCCAGATCAAGGCTATCACAGAGCCAAGAGTCTTCTTGCTCAGCACTTTGGAGATGAACATAAAATTGCATCTGCCTACATGGAAAAAATATTTAACTGGACACCCGTTAAAGGTGAAGATGTAAAAGGATTACAATCATTCTCTCTGTTTCTCCGAGGATGTTCAAACCTAACAGAACAAGTACTGTATATGAGGGAACTGGACTTACCGGTTAACATGCAGAGTATCATTTTAAAACTTCCTTACAAACTAAGAGAAAAATGGAGGAATATTGTATGTGATCTGCAAGAAAGAAGTGGACAGATGGCTACATTCATTGATCTTGTACATTTTATTGAGAGACATGTGAAAATTGTTTTAGATCCAGTTTTTGGAAACATTCAAGATCCTCAACATCCTAATGTCAAGGCCTCCTGTAGCAGTCAGTTATGACAAAGAAGGAAGGGAAGCAGCTACGTTACGAATGTCACTCCTGTGAGGGAAGAAGCTATGGCACGGCCTGCAGAACATAGCACACCCGCTACTCATTGCTGTCTTTTCTGCCTGCAGAGAAACCACACTCTAGGTCAGTGCTCACAGTTTAAAGTCAAGGCACACCGGGATAAGATCAACTTCATTAAGGACAAGGGTATTTGTTTTGGTTGCCTGAGGGTAGGCCACACAAGCAAGGACTGTAGGGGTCGATTGGATTGCCATGTATGTCATCAGAAACACCCAGGGGTCCTTCATATAGAAAGACAGGATAAAGGCACATCTGTAGGACAAGCCAAACCACCTGTGAGCCTTTCAAGTGATTCAACCGTAACCTTTCAGACATGTAGCCATATTGGGGCCGGTGTGGAAGATGATTCTACCTTCTCTATTGTTGCAGTAAAGGTCAGAAGCAAACTGACTAATAAGATCATGCAGACATATGCTTTTCTGGATCCTGGCAGTTCCGGCACATTCTGTACAGAAACCATGGCGAAAAGGTTACATTTGCGAGGTAAGAAGACAAGCATTTTGTTGAGAACAATGGGCCAAAGAAAGGTTGTGAATGCTCATGTTTTGTCAGGTCTTGAATTGTCTGGCATGGGTGCTGAAGATTTCATAGAGCTTCCTGATGTTTTGACTCAAAGAACTATACCTGTGTCTACACTTAATATTCCACGACAAGCAGATATTGATCCATGGCCGTATTTGAAGGATGTAATACTCTATGACATTCATCAAATGTAGATCTGCTTATTGGAACTGACGCCCCTAAGGTTTTGGAGCCGTGGGAAGTAATAAATAGCCTAGATGAGGGCCCATACGCTGTCAGAACCAGGGTTGGCTGGGTCATTAATGGTCCTCTTCGTGGTGGAAGCTGTAGAGGTAAGAGTGGCTAGTCTGCTGTAACAGCAAATTGCATCTCTGTTGAACACCTGCAAGAAATGCTTGTTAAGCAGTATCACCATGACTTTAATGAGAAATCATCAGAAGAGCAGATTGAAATGTCCAGAGAAGATATTAAGTTCATGGATGTTGTCATTAGCACAGCAAAGCTAATTGGAGGTCATTACTGCATTGATTTGCCATTCAGAAAGGAAAATGTAACCCTGCCGGATAATCGTTATATAGCAGAGCAGCGCTTATGTAGCCTGAAAAGAAAGTTTGACAGGAACAGTGTTTTTAAGGAGGAATATACCACGTTTCTAAATGAAATAATAACACAGTGACATGCTGAGCCAGTTCCTCTTGACCAGCTGACACAGAACAATGGGAAAGTGTGGTATATCCCTCACCACGGGGTGTATCATCCTCAGAAGGGCAAGCTAAGAGTTGTTTTTGACTGTGCAGCCTCATACAAAAGGAACATCGCTCAATAGTCAGCTTTTGCAAGGCCCTGATCTCACCAACAGCCTCATTGGAGTTTTAGTCCGATTTAGGCAGGAGCCTATTGCAATAGTGGCTGATATCCAATCTATGTTTCACCAGGTTCATGTCTCAAATAAGCACGTTAACTTTCTCCGCTTCCTCTGGTGGGCAGGTGGTGACACTGCACAGGCTTCACAGGAATACCGCATGAAGGTACATCTATTTGGAGCTGCATCATCGCCAAGCTGTGCCAATTATGCCTTAAGGAGAACTGCAGATGACAACGCAGAACACTTCCCTCCAGAGGTTGTGAGTACAGTGAAAAATAATTTTTATGTTGATGATTGCCTCCGTTCAATGGCCTCAAAAGAGGAAGCTAGGAAATGATCCAGGATTTAACTGCACTTTGTCAGAAAGGAGGATTCACTCTGTCAAAGTGGGTCAGCAATAGTCGTGCAGTGTTGCTCTCTGTTAGCGAAGGCCACAGAGCAAAAGACATGATGGAGCTGGATTTGGATACAGATCAACTTCCTGTTGAACGTACATTAGGACTACATTGGTATGTTGAGACTGACCAATTTGGATTTAAGGCCTCAGCACAAGAGCAACCATGGATGAAAAGAGGAATTCTTTCAGTGGTCAGCTCCCTTTATGACCCATTGGGCTTCCTTGCTCCATTCAGCATGATGGCTAAGTTGTTACTGCAGGAACTCTGTAAAAGAAACCTAGGATGGGACGAAGATATTCCCCATGTTCTCACTAAGCAATGGGCTGGCTGGTTGGAAGATCTCCACAAGGTGGCAAGGTTCAAGATTGATCTTTACATTAAGCCTAATGACTTTGGCAACCCTGTCACTATACAGCTTCATCACTTCTCTGATGCCAGTGAGGTTGGGTATGGAGCTGTCTCTTACTTCAAATGAAAGCTGGCAATTCTATACCTTTGTGGCCAACAGAATTGCAGTCATCAACTGATATTGATCAGTGGAGATATGTGGGGACAAAGGAAAACCCAGCAGATGAAGCGTGAAGAGGAATGAGGGCAGAAGATCTCCTGAATAGAAGGAGATGGATGATGGGACCTGATTTCCTTTATGAGTGCAAGGATGGGTGGCCTAAATTAGATGCAGACCTTCAGGTGATTCCTGGCGCTGACCCTGAGATCAAAAGGGTCTTGACAGTGAATGCTGTTGTTAAAGACACAGACAATGCTATGGGCCACCTGATTCAATACTTTTCATCTTGGAAGAGATTGCAGGTAGCTGTAGCTTGGCTTCTTAAGATCAAGGATACTCTTTGTGTTATTGGGACATAGGAGAAAGGAGCTTTATGCCTCTGCTGTCCTCAGTATGGACATTACAGACTGTCATCAACAGGTGGAAAGCCAAATGCAGAGCTTTAAGGCTACACTCAAATGACAGAGTCTGACACCTCAAGATGTGACCAGGGCAGAGCTGTCAATCATCCGGTATGTACAACATCAACGGTTTAAGGATGAAATTACCTCACTGCAGAGTGGTGTGAAATCCATATCCAAGGACAGTCCATGGTATAAATTGGACCCAGTGATGGATGGTGAGATTCTCAGAGTGGGTGGATGGTTAAGCAAAGCCTCACTGCCAGTGGAATCTAAGCGTCCTGCTATTCTGTCAAAAGACCTGCATGTATCAACACTAATTCTGCGCCATATTCATCAACAGATAGGTCATACTGGAAGAAATTATATGTTGTCCAGTTTAATGCGGAAGTATTGGATTATAAATGCAAACTCTGCTGCTAGAAAGGTTATATCAGATTGTGTTGTTTGCAGACGCAACAGAGGAAGACTCCTTGAACAAAAAATGGCGGACTTACCTGCTGAAAGAGTGTTGCCTGATGAAGCCCCTTTCACTCATGTTGGCATTGATTATTTTGGACCCATTGAAGTTAAAAGAAGCAGAAGTCTTCTCAAAAGATACGGAGTGCTCTTCACCTGTATGACCAGCCATGCTGTACACCTGGAAGTAGCATACACATTGGATACAGACTCCTGTATAAATTCTGTGAGAAGATTCATCTGCAAACGAGGCCCAGTTGCAACTTTCAGGTCTGACAATGGAACTAACTTTGTTGGAGCCAGCCGTGAGCTCAAGGAGAGTCTGACTGCTCTGAATCCAAAACAAAGACCAGCAGCTTAGAGAGGCCTGTGACGAAGCTGTGCCTGCTGCTGGAGGCGGCAGTGTGATCACATGAGCAGACTCTCTCTCTTTCTCTTTGTCTGCCTCTATTATTCTCTTTCTTTCTCTTTTCCTTGCAGGTGCGGCAAGACATCTGTGCCTGATATATTTAAAATGCATAGTGTGTAGCTCTGTTTTTTGGGGTTCAGTAATTGTGATAATGCACAATTAGGGGCCGGAGTGTTGGAGCTACATTAGTTTGCTTTCAGTAGTGGTAATTTTGTTAATTAATTTGTTTATTATTTTGATTTTGTTTACATTAGTAATATATTTTGGTAATGTTCCTTTGTTTGTTTGTGTAGTTAATTGTTTTTATTTATATGTTTAGTCTTTATTTTTGGTTGGTTTAATAACTACAATGTTTGATTTAGACACCTGAGGGCAGTAGTGAGCACAGGTGAAGGTAAATATAGGTAGGAAGTAGGAGGTGGCCTGTAGCACCTGGGTGATGGGCATATGGTTTTTTACCAGCACGAGAGATGCTGTATTGTTTGCTCAGTTGGAACAAATAAACCAGCCACAAACCCTGAATTCAGCCTGGAATTTAATTTTATTTCTTGCCTGCGTACATCACCTGCCCAGGGTGCTAGAAGTTGTTGTTTGAAGGTTTGATTTAAGTTTCGTTTTCTTTTGTTTGTTGATAAACGGCCACTACAACGGTACATTACATTTTTATGCATGTTCTCTTCACTGTTTATTAGTGGGTAGCTGAAAGCTTGCATAGTGTCTTGAGTATTTATTCATTTGTTCCTCCTACTCTTTGGACTCATTTTGCTACATCTTCCAATTATCAGCTGCTTTCAGCTAAACCACATATTTTCAACAGAAAACATAGATAAATTATTGTACTTATTTATGACTTTTGAATCTTAGTAAAGCCTGACTAAATCAAAAGTAAATTATTTTTCTTCCAATCTGTTGCTGCTCCTAGCCCAACCTTTCGATCTCTGTTTTTCTTTCCCACAGTTTCTTCCAACGTTTAAAATACCAATTCCTCTGTGGTATCCGAAATCATGGATTGGATTACCTGATTGATGTGCTGCTGAACAAGACTGACAAGTACTTCAACATTATACAAGATTTGCAATCTGTTGGAAGGGTCTATAACCATCTGGAATGCAAACTGGAAGAAATAAAGAAATCTGCACAGAGGATGCTAGACAATGGTTGGACCAGGAAAGTTTCTGTAGCTTCAACTTAAACCTACATATACAATGTTCCATCTGAGAATAATCCACAAATAGTTTACTGTGTATGCCCCTCAGAACAGTTCTGTAGCTGGGACAAGAGGACGTACATGTAAGCATCTCATTTTAATAAGTCTTCTCACTTGTGTTGATGGTGACACTTTTCCAGATATGAACACACAACTGCAATCCAATGCCAACAACTTGATACAAAGGAATAAGTATACAATTTTCTGCAAAGCCTCAAAAGAATTAGAGTTTGAAAGCTTATTTGGCAGAGTAGTATCAAAACCATGTATTCTGACAAATGTATATGACTGCTGTACTTTCTCATATCATAAAAAATGTGCTTGTCTAATCTCATTTAAAAGTACCTTTGCAAGTATAAGTGAGTCAAAATCTGAGAATGCAATTAACCATGTCGTGGAGCCTATACAAAACGAAATTGAAGACAAAGATAGGCCTAGTTCAACTATCAGGAAACTGGAAAACATCTTGAAGACTCTACAGACATGGAAGACAATACCTGAGGATATTGCCCATAAAGTCAATGAACTAGAAGTGCAAATAAAGTTAGAAAATTTGAACATTAAAAGATTTTGATTTCCAGCTCCGATTCAGGACCAATGTTTTGCAGATTTATTTTCATTCTTTCAATGGTCTGCCTGCAAATAAATAAAAATGTTCATGTTACCAGAGTAACTATACAGTCACCATAATGGTGGGTCATGTATGTGTCCTCTTTTAGTATTTTGTCAATACCAGAGCTTCTATCAAATCAGATATGTGTTGGACATCAGAAACTGTGATTGTTAATCCCTTGCATCACAGAATATTTTCATTCCCTAGTTGACTGACCTCTTGATACCGGGACTAGGCTAAAGGCTGTAAAAGGTTTGTGCACTGGTAATATTGGAATAAAACACATTAGGCCTATTAAGTTTAAAAAAGGGTGAAGACATCTCCAAAAAGCAATCAACAGAACATTTATACTGTAAGGTAAAAAAGAAAAAGGCACAAAACCGAGGTAGAAGCCATCAAAAACTTCTAAGACATGATACCAAATGTTTTTTTTTTTCTGTGCGTGTGTGTGTAAGAGAGAGAGTGTGAGAGAGAGAGAGCTTACACAGACAAACTTAGTGTTGCTGGGATGTCCTCCTCGGGTATCCCAGCAAGAATTTTCTGTTTTGGCACATGTTTGGCCAGTGCCATGCCAAACACCTTGGCAATTGTCTTCCGCCTCTCCTTCTGTTAAGGTGATGAATATTGTCACCTTTGTCTTTGCCTTTCTAGGCTGCTGCTGCACATTGGGTGTAACATCTTTTTTGCCGACCTATGTATGAACAAGTACAGTGACACAGATGCAAAGCATGAGAGCATACGTTCTAAATATGAATCATGTGCCATGCCTGTGAACATCTATGAAGGGCATAGTGCCTAACTGTGAGTGAGTGACATTGTTGTCACTCATAATTCAAGATGAGTTGCTGCACATCTAAAAAAACAGCAAAGACATTTATGCTTCTTACAGATTGGCAGTCTTGGAACTATTTTAATTTGCAATTAAATCTTATGCTATTTTTGTTTGCTTTTATACTTAAATGTATGCATATAAAAGAAATACAAACCCTTATCAACATTCGGAACATGTTTGTGGACATGTTTTCTCCTTTGACCCTCCTCCTCATCTTCATCTACCAGGTAAGTCTTTCCTTGCGCTGTTAGTCTTCCTAACACTTTGTACACTTTCCTTTCTTTCTCCTCCTCTCCCTCATATTCCCTATCTCTTTCTTCATTTTGTTTCTCATGCTTCTCTTCCTCCTTGTCCTCCATCTCTTCCTCAATGCAACAGGCCATAGGTTTCCCTATGGCCTCCAACATGGCCATAACTGTCCCTTCTGTTCAAAAATGTCAGAACTCATGTTCTCAAGGTTACTCATTTGCAATGTGGGACAGTTTACAAAAATGTGTAAACTACATAAACCTTTCAGTCAATTAAAGGGGAATGTCACCCCTTTATTAGAACTAAGATACATGTATGTTCTTCCTATGCCCCAGGAAAATCGGTCAGTATTTGTGAACATGCACCAATCACTTCTAAAGCAAGAAACCAAAGAGAATCCAAAAGCCCTATTTGCACAGGAGTAGTGATAGATTTAATAGAAAAGACCTCTGTGATTTCCAGATGCGCATTTGCACGGGATGTTTTTACCGAGATATCCCAAGATTGAACTTGACATGCCCTTTGTTTTGACTATCGGGGTTGCGTGATCAAACATATTGTTTCAAATAGCACCTCAAACTAATTTATATCAATGCCAAATGCACTGTACTGAACTTGACCAGCACCATTTATGAATTGGAAAAACACTTTGTGACTTGAAAAATAAATCATTAACATAATCATTTTGTGTTGTCTACTGTGTTTTTTAAATTGTATTTAATGTAATTGTTAACCTGTAAGTATTTATAATGTACTGTATTTATTTTAGCCCCATTACCTTTCCCTAAGTGGTTATTCCACTTGTCAGGCCACCATTGTAAATAAGAACTTGTTCTTAATGACTTGCCTGTAAAAATAAAAAATAAAGAAATGGGATTCAGTCAAAGTTCAGTCAGTAAGCAAGCAAGAATTTGAACAGTTACCCTGTTGTGGTGCAGAGTCTTCTGCAGATTTAGAGGGTAAGGATAACAGGTCAGTGCCAACTGTGTAAAAAGAAACACAAGATATATATATGTGTGTGAGATCATCTAAAAGAAACTTGTTCATGACTGGTGCAAGAGATCTAACCAGTCAATAACAAAACATTTACTTGGTGCAGACAAATTTGGGCCAATGGGCTGCTGTTGTCTGTATAGTAAAAAAATAATAAATACACAAAAATCTGTGAGATTCTCCACAACTAACTTGCTCATGACTAGTGCATAATGACAAGGGCCACCACTTCCGCTGCCGCTTCCACAACAGCATTAAGTCCAATAAATACACACTTAAACGAGCCGTTCAGTGGAATAAGCGGCCACGCCTTAATGCTACTTAGCACAACAAAGCTAGTCACGTGGTCACCCGAAACTGAGGGTTGCGCGGGAACAAACATAACTTCTGTACAGCGCAAATAAATTATGCTGCACTTTAGCAATAATTAATACTCTAAAACAAGTGAAGCACTGTTTGCAGTCACTAAAACGATGATAGTTTTACACACACTGGATAACCAACCCGAAATCTAACAGCGAATACTACGGGACAAGTCTAAACAAATCTAGCTGTGAATACTATGAGACAGGTCAAAACAAATCTAGCAGTGAATACTATTTTTTAAGTATTATAATTTTTACGAATTTCTTAATTTTTAACATACTGAAGACTTTTGCATGTTGGACATGTTTTGTCCCCTATCCCAAGAATCAGTGCTACATTTTTTAAAATTACATTTCATTTCAATTGATAGCAGAAACGTGTTATTTCAAATAAAATTTGAATTATGCAAATTTTACTTGCAGTTTTAACACGCTATTTGATAATGACAACTTAATAATTTTTTTTTCAGTGTATTGTCGAAAAACTTTATTTCATATTCCAGTCTAACAATGTTATTTCTCTTATTTTTAAACTTAAAAATTATTTTTTTCTTACAGAGCTGAAATTATAATATCATTAGGCCATCACAAAGTGACTTAGTTTTAACAAGTACAGTACCACATCCTGTGAGCCTGGAGCAAGTCTCACCTCACTTTCAAGTTCCATTATTGGTGCAGTCTGATTAATGTCAGCATAGCACAGTTTAAATGAACCGATTTTTGCAAGGAGTACATATAAATTTTTCCCACGCCACGCTTCTCTCACACCTGAAAAATTATAACAACAATGAAGGTGTGTAATCTATTCTTAAGGCTCAGATCTAAGATTAAAAATGTGGAGGTTAGGAGAAAAGAAAAAAGTTTAATTTACAAGTCAGTCACATACATTGAGAGGGTATGCCAAACAGTCCAACAAATGTATTTATGTTTATCAGTTACTATACTTTGGATGCAAAGATATTTGTTTCTCATTTAATCTGTTATCATTATTTTTGTTGAATAATAAATACATACAAGTTTTTATATCAATACTGGATGCCTGGAAAGAAGTAGGAGTCTGTGATGCAGTACTGAATGGAGAGAATGGAGGAACTACATTTGCAGTCTTGGGTGTGGAGATGGCTGGATAGGATGGAGAGACTTGAAGTGGAGTCTGAGGAGAGGAGATGGCTGGATAGGATGTAGAGACTTGAGGTGGAGTCTGAGGTGAGGAGATGGCTGGATAGGATGGAGAGACTTGAGGTGGATTCTGAGGTGAGGAGATGGCTGGAGAGGCTGGAGGGCCTTGATTTGGAATCTGGGGTGCGTAGATGGATGGAAAAGCTGCAGAGATAGAAGATTTTTGAATCTTGGAGACTTTGGAGGGTTTTTGTAATTTGTGAGGGACTCTGGGAATGTCTTCCAAATGAGGCCTTAGATGGTCAATGTTAATTTTTGGGAAATTGACACCCCTCTCATCCTCAAGGTCAGCACTCTTTGCTTCAAGTGCTATAATGGTAAAGGGACCCATAGTTTGCCTCAAGTTTACCACCTTTTCGTTGCTGGCTCCTCACATTTTTCCTCCACACCCTGTCTCCCACTTTATATTTTGTAATTGATGAATTATGCAAGTTTTCCTCAGCCTCAAGCAAACTTTCACTCAGCCTTATTGCAGAGTCTACCACTTCTTCCACGGACAGTGTTTCTTCCACACTCTGGTCAATCTGAAAAAAACAATTGTTGTTAATCTCTCTACTAATGTAGGCTGTATATTCAGGAGTTAACAATTCATTATTTTAATTAATAATTGTTGTATTTATAATATGCATTTACCTTGTAGTGCTCTGGAATCTCAGAGGGATAACAGGCCTCCCTCCTAAACATTAAAATGTAAGGTGAGACATTTGTGGTCGTTTGTTTCTTTGTTCGAAGTCCAAACATGACAGCATCAAGATGCCTATCCCACCCCTTTGGCTGATCTTTAACAAGCTTGCAAAGAGACCTAGTAATATACAGTATAAACACTGAATGTGGCATAACATATTGTCATTACAAGAAATCATTTCTGATTATTCAGTTTCAGATATTTTCAGAAATGATTTGTATTAACATTTTCAGACTTACTCCATATTTTTTGCCATCCAGAACAATGTATTGAAGTAACTTGCTAATTCACATTAATTATTGAAAGCTTGACAAGGCCCTATTCAACAACAGTCTTTTCAAATTCGGAATAAAACTATTAATAGATACCTCTGTATTGTAGCATTCATCCTTTCCACAAGCCCATTCGTCTGTGGATGGTAGGGTTCACACAAGGACCGCTTGATTTTGAGAAGTTTGCAAACTCGTCGATTGAGCTAAAATGATAAAAGCAACATGTTTATAGACATTCACAGGGATAAGCACATTGTAATGGTGTTTTTATTGACAGGGAAAACAATTTACAAGAACGTCGACAATTGTCATCAACTCAAATAGCAGCCATAACACACTTTATAGACATGTCTTGTTTACATTATAAACTTACCTCATTCACAAACCCTTTCCCCCCTGGTCTGTAAGGACTCTTTTAGGTGCTTCAAATTGATGCACAAATTTAATCAAACAGTCTGTGACTTCTTTGGCACTTTTTGACTTTAAGGCCTGTGTCCACTTTGTCAGGTAATCGATAATGACACAAATGTATTGATTTTCATTATCTGTCAGTGAAAATTTGCCAATGAGATCATCCCTAACAGCTCAAATGGCTGTTTAACCTAGAGTAAAAAAAACAAAAACAACAACAAAAATAACTTTTTATAAAATATATTTCAAATATTTAAAATGTGAAAAATGTATAACAATGAACACATAAGTGATAGAGAAATAATACACACCACAATGGGTGTGTATTCAGTCCCCTGTTTTACAGATGATCTGATGGCCTGGCACTGCATGCACTGTGCCACCTTGTCAAAAAAAAAAAGTGTTAGGCATCCCAGAATTGTTCTTTGCTTAATTTTAGATTATTTGGTAGAAATACAATCAACTTGAAAGATTATATTTAACAAACACACAGAATTATCCAAAAGAGCAAAATTGTAGAAAATATATAATTAGTTAATAAACAAATTTGCTATGTTATTGCAAATGGTTGAATGAAATTAATGAAAACCAATTTTTTTTGATTATTAATTATTTTTATAATCTATTAATGCAGTATTATTACCCATATGTCAATATCCTGTGACATGCCAGGCCAATAAAACCTTCTGGAAATGGCATCTCTCTCTCTCTCTCTCTTTTTTTTTTCCAGTATGAGCTCCAAGACTGCTGGCATGAAACATTTCAAAGATGTTGTTGGCTTCTTCTTCCCAGAGATAACTTCTGATTTAATTGTGCTTTACCATCTATGACAAAAGAATTAGTCATAAGATAACTTGTGTGGAAAATTTGTGAACGTAATACAACTTGTAATCTTAAATTTAGTATAAAAATAAAATTGTGTTTAAATATTTGTGGCTAACCAATTCAATATATATCTATATCTATATCTATATATATCTATATCTATATCTATATCTATATCTATATATATATATATATATATATATATATATATATATATTTGTTTTTACAGGTATTGTAAGAGCCAAATAGGAATTAGTTCATCTGAAGTAATAGTTTAATTTAAAAACAGTTAAGTGGTAAAAAAGGGAAACTATTTCTTGAAAATTCATTGGAAATGTATTTGTTTAAAATGCATAATTTAGTAATGTTTAGGTATGATAACATTTCAGTGTTTGATCGTCTAATCAGATAGTATGACATCATAGCGTATTAGGGGATGTAGTTTTTAGTTTGAAGTTAGAGATGTTGGAAGCAACAGTTTTTTGACTGTGCATTCCATGTCTATGTAATTTTATGTTAAATAAGTAAACGTTTAAAAAGAAGACTGTTTGGTTTGTTCGTGTTTCAAATACTGGTTGTATTAAGACTGACTTCAAAAGGTGGCAGAAGAATTAGAAGCAACGAGACCCCACTACAGGTATGTTCTCTATTTGATTGAAGATTGAAATGGTTGATTTATGAATTTATTGTTTAATGAAGTCTTGATACTGTCCATATTATTAATATGTGAATAAGGTGCAGCATATCTTTAATTGGTAATGAAAACATAATTATACAATCTAAAATAAAGACCTGGCCTCACCTTCAGCATCTAAACCAAAGGTTTTTGAAACAACGTTGGTCTGTCATTAATAGTAATGTGTTAATATTTAGTAATAATGTCATATTACCTGCAATGTCAAAGGTGTTCGCTTTTTTGCGAAAACTATTTTTTTTCAGTTTTGCTGAAGCCATCAGGGTATAGGCCATGGGTCTTGTAAGTGACGATTTGATGAAAAATAACAGGATCCATGTGTGTAATTGTCAAAAGGACAAAATAACTGCAAAGAAATGATCAAATCAAAGTCTGCAACTCTCTGTATAACACAAAAATGTAACATAAATTTGCATGTGACTCTCTTAGCCCATCGAATGTCGATCATAGTTTGAATGACGTGCACATAAGATGTTTGATGAGTTTCAACATTGTCAAACAGATTAACGCTATATAGGTACTGTTTTTTATTATTATTAATAATTTGAAAAAAAAAAAAAAACAAACAAACATATACATGCTCTGATCAGGCAGAAAACCAGCAAATCAGAACATTGCAGAGTTTGAGAATGCAGAGATATCAAGATGACAAACTCAGCGAAGACCCTTGCAGGCGATCCAACCAATAAGAACACAGCTTGACGAGCATGTTTATACAAAATATACTGATATCTTGAGTACAAGTTGCAAAGTGTCTTTTTGCAGAGGAACGAGTGTTCATATTCTACTCATATACGGTTACTGTGTTTAATATTTCAAACTATTGTTATCTTGCATAATGTTTTTTGTATCATCCCATCCCATATACAAAATGAAATAGATGGCAACTGTAATGATGTGAGGAAGAGACAGACGGGTGGTTCGGATCCAAATGCGGTTTATTGATCAACAATAAAAAGAACACAAACACTGGAACAAAATAAAAATCCATGAGGGGAAAAATAAATTAAACACGAGATACATACAACGAGAGAACAGGCAGCGAACATCTACGAGAGGCAGGGAAATCCTCGAACGAATAAACAGACAGCTGGGAACATGAGCAAGGAACGAGATGCATACGAGAACATGAAATGCCAACATTCAACACGAAACGTTAACGCATGACAAAGGGAAGGGAAAACAGCGGGGTTTAAATAAAGAGACACTGTAATGACAAGATAACAGACAGGTGCGGACAATAACACTCAGACAGGGACGGGAAGAAGGGAATTGTAGTTTTCACAGAGACAGTGGAACACGGGCGGACAACAAGGAAGACATGGCAGGGAGCGTGAACGGTAAAACAGAAAACATGGGGCGGACAACAAGGGAGCATGACATGGAAAGTGACTAGTGACGGGTGAAACAGAAAACACGGTGCAGGCGACATGAAACACGGTGCAGACGACACGAAACACAGTGCAGGTGAGCGAGACCGTAACATAATCCAGACGGTCTTGAAATGAACAAAAGAAACAATAAAAAGGAATGAAGAACCCAGGAGAGAGGGGGTAGACTGGGGGGGAAACAGTCAGACCAGGGGACGAACAAGGGGCACAAAGACAGTTCACGGGGTGCAAGGGGTGCTGAGACAGGCCAAGGGGGCAATTAGGCAGTCCACAGGAGGCAGGCAGACCAGGGAGGTCGAGAGGGTAGACAGGCAGACCAGGGAGGCCGAGAGGGCAGGCAAGCAGTCTATGGGGGTGTGCGAAGGGGACCGGGTCCGGCGGCCTGGGGGACGTCAACCGGGCAGGGGCAGGTTCAGGAGGCCTGGAAGGCAGCCACAATGTGAGGATAGGTCTGGGGGGCTCGGGAGTTGGCCACGAGGTGAGCATCAGATTAAGATTAGGAGGTCTGGGAGAGGGCCATGGGGCAGGAGCTGGTTTGGGTGGCCTGGGAGCTGGTCTCTGGGCAGAGGCCGGTACAGGAGACCTGGGAGGTGGCCGCAGGGCAGAGGCTGGCGGAGCCGCATGAGGCGGAGCCAAGGAGGACTTCGGAGGCGGAGCCGTAGAAGACGTGGGAGGCGGCGCCGAAGGAGGCGTAGGCAGGGCCGTGACTGACGAGGGCTCAGGCTCGCTGACCGTGGCTGACGAGGGCTCGCAGACCGGGGCAGGCGTGGGCTCTGGCTTGCAGACCGGGGCAGGCGTGACAGGGAGAGCTTGGGACGGCTGAAGGGTCTCCACAGTGGGTGGAGAGGTAGGGTCCTTCTCAGCAAGGCCCACAGTGAATGATGAGCCGCACAACAGTAAGGTCACCTCCAGGTAGTCGTGGAGAGTCCAGGCGCGCGATGCCGGCGGCAGCTGCTCCTTCAGCCAGCCACTCAGGTTGTCCCTGAAGAAGACCACCAACGCTGAGTCCGGGAAGTCTGTGATGTTCGCCAGATGGAGAAAGTCGCGAACGTGGTCCTCTATTGGACGGTCTTCTTGTTTCAAACTGAGCAGGTGGTATCTGGCTCGTAAAACCGCTGGATCCATGGTTGTTTGTGCATTCTGTAATGATGTGAGAAAGAGACAAACGGGTGGTTTGGATCCAAATGCGGTTTATTGATCAACAATAAAAAGAACACAAACACTGGAACAAAATAAAAATCCATGAGGGGAAAAATAAACTAAACACGAGATACATACAACGAGAGAACAGGCAGCGAACATCTACGAGAGGCAGGGAAATCCTCGAACGAATAAACAGACAGCTGGGAACATGAGCAAGGAACGAGATGCATACGAGAACATGAAATGCCAACATTCAACACGAAACGTTAACGCACGACAAAGGGAAGGGAAAACAGCGGGGTTTAAATAAAGAGACACGGTAATGACAAGATGACAGACAGGTGCGGACAATAACACTCAGACAGGGCCAGAAACGACGGGAAGAAGGGAAGTGTAGTTTTCACAGAGACAGTGGAACACGGGCGGACAACAAGGAAGACATGGCAGGGAGCGTGAACGGTAAAACAGAAAACATGGGGCGGACAACAAGGGAGCGTGACATGGAAAGTGACTAGTGATGGGTGAAACAGAAAACACGGTGCAGACGACACGAAACACGGTGCAGGTGAGCGAGACCGCAACATGATGTGTCAAATTTGGACCCGCTTCTAGTGTGTTCAGGTCTTCCTAGAATCCTAGTTTCATGAGTTATTTACAAGTTGATCATCAGTTATCTGTGTTACCTTGTACCCTGATTTAATCTGTGGGTTTTCCTTGTTTTTCTCTTCTGAGTTGTGCAATAAACTGCATATGGGTTCAACTCCTTGTCTTGGCTTTGTAAAACCTTCTGACCCAAAAGTAATTTAGAAAATATACCACGTTTTTCACATTACAAATCAGAATACATAAATCACCCATTTACAAATTGCAACATTTTAATATCCAAAATAATATCAGAGATCGCTGTCTTCCAGTGACACAAAATTTGATCAGAAACTGATTAGATTAAATAAATATTTTTTTTAATATTAAATTAATGTAAAGATTATGACAAGCACACACACATGCCTTCATTAAATATGTTAAGAACATATTTTGTGAAATCTATGATTAAGAGGAATATATGTCATTATTTGACATATCAAAATAATAATTATTAAAAACAATAGCTTAATACATTTTTCTGATGACTAAGCATTCATCAGCAGCCCTTCTTAACCCATACTACTGAAAAGAGTCAAATGGTTTTGAGGACACAGTCTCCATAGGAAGATATATCCCCAGTGTATATGTGATGTCTCTGTGAACTTTTAATCCCGAGATTGGGAGGGCAATCCAATTTTATCTGGTGTAATAATAGCATTGCCAAAATGAAAACCCCCTTTGGTAAACCCATTTAATTAAAATTACAGTCAAATGGTTTTGAGGACACAGCCTCCATAGGAAGATATGTTCCCAGTGTAAATGTGATGTCTCTGTGAACTTTTAATCCTGAGATTGAGGGGGAACTCCAATTTTGGCAGGTTTTATGATAGCATTGTCAAAATGATAATCCCCCCTGTTAAACCTATTTTATTAAAATTACAGTCATATTGTTTTGAGAACACAGTCTCCATAGGAAGATATGTTACCAGTAAAAATGTGATGTCTCTGTGAACTTTTAATCCTGAGATTGGGAGGGCACTCCAATTTCAGTAGGTGTATTGATAAGATTGACAATATGATAATCCCCCCAGGTAAACCTATTTTATTAAAATTACAGTCAAATGGTTTTGAGGACACAGTCTCCATAGGAAGATATGATAACAGTAAAAATGTGATGTCTCTATGACATTGTAATCCTGAGATTAAGAGGGCACTCCAATTCTGGCATGTGAAATATAACATTGCCAAAATGATAATCCCCCCTGGTAAATCCATTTTATTAAAAAGCTACAGTCTAACTGCTTTTGAGGACACGGCCTTCATAGGAAGATATGTCACCAGCATAAATGTGATGTGACCTCAAAATGCTGAGTTGAGGGAGAGCAATATAATTTTAGCAGGTGTTCAGATGAGATTGTCGAAATGATTCTGATGATTCTGAAAATTAGCTTGTTGCAGTACATGAACAAATAAATACTTGCACAGTGGGAATAAACGTTTAAGTGTATTACAAAGTAAAATCTTTAAATCCTTTAGCAATTTTGGGATCTACCTTTCCCCTTTGGTGAAAAAGTAAGTATGCTATCCACAAAAATAATGGCTCACTTATTTAACTTAGCCTAATATATTCACTTCAATTGTCAGACTTGTCTGAGTGCCTTACTATCTAACAATAGATAGTACGTTCCAACGTGCTACAAGGCCACCACCATCATCCCCATGCCAAAGAAGTCTTCAGTGTCCTGCCTCAACGACTACCGTCCCGTCGCACTTACACCCATCATCATGAAGTGCTTCGAGAGGCTCGTCATGAGGCAGATTAAGACCCAGCTGCCCCCCTCACTAGACCCACTGCAGTTTGCGTATCGTTCAAACCGTTCAACGGACGATGCCATCACCACAACCCTCCATCTGGCCCTCACCCACCTAGACAATAAGGACTCATACGTTCGAATGCTGTTCATAGATTTCAGCTCAGCATTCAACACAATCATTCCCCAGCACCTGATTGGAAAGCTGAACCTGCTGGGCCTGGACACCTCCCTCTGCAACTGGATCCTGGACTTCCTGACTGGGAGACCTCAGTCAGTCTGGATCGGGAACAGCATCTCCACCACCACCACACTGAGCACTGGGGCCCCCCAGGGTTGTGTGCTCAGTCCACTGCTGTTCACTCTGCTGACTCACGACTGTGCAGCAATGCACAGCTCGAATCACATCATCAAGTTCGCCGATGACACAACCGTGGTGGGTCTCATCAGCAAGAACAACGAGTCAGCATACAGAGAGGAGGTGCAGCGGCTGACGAACTGGTGTAGAGCCAACAACCTGTCTCTGAATGTCGACAAAACAAAAGAGATGGTTGTTGACTTTAGGAGAGCACAAGGTGAACACACTCCGCTGAACATCGACGGCTCCTCTGTGGAGATCGTCAAGAGCACCAAATTCCTTGGTGTTCACCTGGCGGAGAACCTCACCTGGTCCCTCAACACCAGCTCTATCACCAAGAAAGCCCAGCAGCGTCTCTACTTTCTTCGAAGGCTGAGGAAAGCACATCTCCCAACCCCCATCCTCACTACATTCTATAGAGGGACTATTGAGAGCATCCTGAGCAGCTGCATCACTGCCTGGTTTGGGACTTGCACCGCTTCGGACCGCAAAGCCCTGCAGAGGATAGTGAGGACAGCTGAGAAGATCATTGGGGTCTCTCTTCCCTCCATCAAAGACATTTACAAAAAACACTGTATCCATAAAGCAACCAGCATTGTGGACGACCCCACACACCCCTCGCACAAACTCTTTACCCTCCTCCCGTCTGGCAAGAGGTACCGAAGCATTCGGGCCCTCACGGCCAGACTGTGTAACAGCTTCTTCCCCAAGCCATCAGACTTCTCAATACTCAGAGACTGGTTTGACACACACGTGTCCTGAGTTGCACTTTAATAACTGTCACTTTATAACTGTCTGCTACCTCAATAACTGCTATGTGCATAGAACATTATCTCATAGTATGTTATGTTTACATTTTTAGAAACTGTCATCTTTTTGCACTACTGAGTACTGGTCGGCGCTGCACTGTCTATTGTCCTGTTCATTGTCAGTAATTTGTTGTACTGTCCTGTACTTTTTGCACATGTTTGCACGTGCACTTTATATAGGTATATATAGGTAGTTTATATAGGTATTTTATTTCGTTGTGTAGTATCATGTGGTCCTATGTTGGTCCTTTGTTGTTTTTAAGTAGCAACATGGTCCTGGAGGAACGTTGTCTCGTTTTGCTGTGTACTGTACTAACTGTATATGGTTGAAACGACAATAAAAACCACTTGACTTGACTTGACTTGACTTGAATATATTACGTATTCTCTTATTTACAGTTATGTTGTATATACACACACATTTCATCAATATACATTAGTATGTTTATTATGGTGTAAACCATAATGATACAGATTAATTAATATACATTTGTATGATGTTCATATTTAGGTCCAATGACAAGAGTTCATATAGTCAATATTACATATAAAATGACTAGAATAACACCATAATCTACATGAATAGCATGACAATGCAGTTCAATTCTACTTTGTTTTATCTGTGAAAGGAGTGTAATTCCTTGAATGCTTGTTCCGCCAATGTGCAGTCCTCTTACACATCATATACATATTACACTATTTTGCATAATGAACACATTTGACATAAAAAACATATCAGTGCACATTAAAAAACAGATAATTCACAACTGCAACGCTAGCAACATATGGTGTAATGCTTGCACTGTCGAAGCCTCTGCTTAGTTTCAGCTTCCATTCTTCATCAAAATTAATTTACATAAATGCTTTTTTAATTCACACTTTCATGCATTTAAATAATAAATTACTACATTGCCTTTGGGTTAATTGTGTGAAAAAGACTGATTATAAATGCTTTTTAGGCGGAAGAGTTTTAAACTCGCTGCACCACTGTCTCGTCAACTGACGTCATGCGCGTGCACGCGAGAGGCACTCAGACTCGGGCAGGGATTCCAATTTCGGCACAACAGGGCCGTCCTCTCACATTACTACGGCATCGCTTCTCTGCCTTTCGGCTAAAATCAAGTGTAGTATCTGTTCTTATCAGTTTAATATCTGATACGTCTTGGTATTGCAGTATTTCCATGCACAGTGCGCTCCCCTTTCGGGGATCAAAATGTGTTATTAAAAGGCAGGGATCTTTGTTCATTAATACAATAAGCGTCTGAGAGCGGGCAAATGAGGAATCTTAACTTTAGCTCTTGTTCAGGTGTGTGATTGCGTGCGCGTGAACAGATCACTGACTCGTCCACCGAGAGCGAATGGTATAGCGGTGTTGTCGCTCACTCCTGAGACCACAAACAGTCACAAGGCAGAGAACTAATACACAGACTAGGTAGCCTTAAAAGTTGGAGTTCAAAGTTGGTGTACACGCCTGTCTAATTGCAAAGCACATTCACGTACTAGGAGTTGTGGATCATTTCTTTATGTATGAGGACAACGTTGGTATGAATGGTAAAGAGGAGAATGGGCTCTATGCCCTAAAACCTGTGCACTTATACTTACCTGGTAGGGGAGACACTATGATCATGAAGGTGGTTCACCCAGGGCGAGGCTTGGCCATTGCACTTCGGTTGTGCTGACCCTTGCGAATTCCCCAAATGTGGGAATCTCGACTGCATAATTTCTGGTAGTGGGGGACTGCGTCCGCGCTCTCCCCTGGTCATTCGATTAAAGAAAGAAAAAATTCTCTGTTGTGTTTGTTGGGCGTGCTGTCAATTGCGGTGCTTCCCATAAACGCAAACCTGATCATTCGTTTTGCACTGTTTAGATTTTAAGACAGCATTAAACAATGTTGAAAGACTCGCTTTCTTTTATACAATATTGTGAATCCTAAGCAATGGTCCTGTTTATTTCTCATTTGCATCACCATCTGTAGAAACGGAATCCTCACTTAACGTGAACACGTTCAAAAACACGTTTAAATATTGTAACATTCGTATGCATGTCCCTCCGTTGAAAAGAAAACCTTGCAGTGTCACTGACCATTTCAACGTGGGAAACAAATGTTAAAGTTCAATGTTGCTATCTTTAAAAACCCTGCAAGATGAAGGAGGACATGCTGACAACGGATTCCGCTTTCCCTCCAATCTTACTAATGTTACGTTTAGTGGACAATTCAGTCAATTAACAAATATATGAAAGCACAGGGAGGAAACAGAAGATGGACATATAAATACTGGGTAAAAAAAAAAAAAAACTAAATGCCAGGATGTGCTTACATGTGAAAGGGACATTCTCCAAAATAAAAAAAATGAAAAAAATGAAAAGCATTTTTAATCAGTTCAGCTTTTCCCATTAAAGCTGGGGGTAAAACAGTTATTTAACATATTGTCATTATTATTATTATTCATAAAGGGCAACTCGACTTGGCTTGGTTTGGTCCCGCACTGGTCAAACCGTACATGTCTGCTAGATAGGTTGTGACCTTTGGGGATATGGAGCTCACCGTGACCTCATCTCCCTTTTCCGTTTCCGGCAGTCCTCTCACGGAGTGACTACGGCAGCGCTTCTCTGCCTTTTGGCTAAGATCAATTGTAGTATCTGTTCTTATCCAGATGGAGGAGACGAGAGGATACACCTTTGCCAGCTACTTTGGTGCGGCTAAAAAAATTATGTGAGATTGCAGGTAATGCCAGATGCTGAAACAGCCTTCAAACGTGATTTTGGACGTGATTTTGTGGTTACCAAGCTTTTGAGAGAGGTCTTCGGAGTTCCAGCTACCCAGGTTTTTTGCCTTCATGATTTTTCGTCTTCTGGATTTATGGATCTGACTTTTTTTCTACTTAAGGACTGTGTTGCTTTCTTTGAGGCTTGGGGGAAAAAGAAGGATCTCCCACCATTAAGGGGCCTAAAGCTTTATCCAGCCTCAAGACTATTTGCCATTGGTGATTCATCTCTACAATCCTTTTGTGGAAGATGGTGACGTCCTAACTTTTCTGGTGAGGTACTGCGAGTCAGTGAAGGGAGGCGAGCGCCTAAAAGATCGTTATGGCATCTGGACAGGCAAGAGGAGGTACCTGGTAAAGCTATGGGCCGACCCAGCATCACCCGGGGGTCTCACACATCCTCCAGGGTCCTTTTTTCATCGGGGTCTAACCGAGGGTTCCTCCACTATCCAGGGCAGCCACTAGACAGCCAAAAGTGTGGAGCTCAAGGCCATGTGAATTCGGCCATGTGATGCCAACGATGTCGCTTTTGCGGCTCAACGAGCCACATTGCATCAGAATTCCCGGAGCCCAAAAGCTGCAGCCTATTTGGGGGTGTGGACCACCTGTTCCACACTTGCCCGACTAGGAGAAAGACATATGCCAGCCTCTTCAGGGAGGGGCCGGACCTGCAGGCGGACTTTGAAGCTCTGCTGATGAGTTTACCTGCTGAGATGGAAAGCCAGGAAGCAGGGCCATCAAACGTAGACCCAACGGATAGAGATCCTAAATGCCAGGTGGATGAAGGTTCGGGTCTTTCCATAGAGCAAGGGAGACGAGTTGAGGAGGACGTGCATCAGCTGCCACCATCCCAGGTATGGTCGGGGATCCAGCAATGAAGCCTGTGAACATCCAGGAGTGGCATTCTCCTTTGGAAGGTGGCGTGAACCGACCACAGCAGGAGGCCTCACCGAGCATGTTGACGGAGCTGGGGCAAAGACAACGTCGGCGATGGCTCTCCGAGAATTCTGGGGGTCAATTGAGAAAGCTCAAGTGCAGTAGGGTAGGACTTTCTAGTGTGCCTCTGCACCAGGGGCGAGCTCCTGGACAGAGCTGGGGAAGATGAGTGGAGGGGAGGGGGGCATTGCGGGAGAGCATGCAGAGGTGATAGTAGAAAAGAAAAGTGGGGTAGAGGAAGGAAGGTGTGTTGAGCACATGCTTACTACAGGCAGGGGAAGTAATGGGGAAAGTTATAGGGAAGGGGGTTCAAGGTAGGGGGGTTTGTTTTGAGGGGTTCACAAGAAAAGGAAAAGGAAAGGGGAAGGGGTGTTCGGGAAGGAAAGGGAGTGTTTAAGGTATTGAATAGAAAGTATAGGTTCAAATATTTTCTTTCAATGACTTGCATAAGAGTGGGCACCCTGAACGCAAGGGGAATTAAGATGTTACAGCGAAGGACTGCAGTGTTTATTTCTTTAAAAAATTTCCATTTGACGTTGTTTTTTTGCAAGAATGTCACCTACAAGGGCAAAGTGATGTACAATGTTTTTCTGCAGGTTGGGGACTGGGGCCATCAGTCTGGGGAGTGGGGAATGTTAGGGCAGATGGGGTAGGTATTTTGTTTTATTCTTGGGAGTTTCTGGTGGAGACCACAAATAAAAATTTTTCAGGGCATGTGATAGTGTCAGATGTCAGATGGAGGGGGGTGGCTTTCCGTTTTGTGAATGTGTATGCACCAAGTAAGCTTGGGGAAAGGGGTGGTTTTCTGGATATCCTGGCTCCTGTTCTATAAACCAACCGACTAGTGATTTTGGGTGGGGATTTTAATATGTCCTTAGACAATGCCTCTGGTAAGGTTTTGGCACAGTTGCTGGCAGACTTTTCCCTCCGGGACTCATTTAGGGCCGCAGGTGGCTTAGTGCCCACCTGTACATGGCATAAAAATAGGCAGGAGGCCTCACGTTTGGATTACTTTTTTTTTCCAGCTCATGTGAAGGCGAGAAATTACACCCAGCTGCCCATGTGGTGCTCAGATAATTTTCTGGTAGGGGTTGGGGCAGAGGTAGGAGGTGTGAAAAGAGGGAGGAAAGTGTGGAGATTCAACACCTTATCTTAAAGATAGAACTTTCAACACAGCACTCCAAAGGCTGCTGGTTGGCTGGAAGAACCTGCAGGGTCTGTTCGACTCTCACACAGCCTGGTTGGAGGGAGTGAAGGAGATGATATCTCTCTTTTGCCACAGCTGGGGGATCGCAAAAGCGGATCGTAGCCGGACTCAGGTCCGCAGATGGTCGGAAGAGCTGCAAACTTTGTGGTCCAATGGAGCCCTGAATACAGCAGAAGGGTGGGCCAGAGCCAGGTACCTTCAGGGAGTCTTGATGTATTTTTACTGGGGCAAAGCTAAAACCTTCCTGCTGTGGTCAGGGGCCCAGAAACGCCAGTTGGATGAGAAACCAACAAAGTTTTTCTTTTCCTCAGTACGGGGTCATCAGCAGCGTAGTAGCATTGAGGGCCTGCTAGGGCAAGGATTGGTCTCCTCAGTGGAGGGAATGTTACAGGTGGCTGCTGATTTCTACAAGGAGCTCTTCAGGGGTAGGGGTCCTTTGAGTCACGCCACGGGGGATTTCCTGGCGGGGTTGATAGATGTTTTGGACAAGGAGGAGAGTGAGGCTTTAGAAGGTCCTTTGAGCCTTCATGAGGTCGATGTGGCATTGCATTCTCTGAAAATGGGTACAGCTCCATGGTGCGACGGACTCCCAGTAGAGTTCTACAAGGCCTTTTTCCCCTTGATAGGGGCAGAGCTGGTCAAAACGTACCAGGAGAGCCTGACGAAGGGGGAATTGCCTCCTACTTTGAGGACAGGTTTAGTGACCCTCCTCTACAAGAAGGGGAGGAAGGAGGACCTGGCAAATTGGAGGCCGATAACCCTGCTCACTACTGTCTACAAGGTGCTGGCAAAGGTTATAACAGAGCGGCTACAAAAAAAGGGGTTAGCTTAGTAGTCCATCCTGATCAGACGTGTGGGGTGCCAGGTAGATCGAGTAAGCTGAACCTGGCCTTGGTCAGGGACATCATCAGCTGGGCCGAACAACGTCATCTGCCTTTGGCAATTTTGAATCTAGACCAAGAGAAGGCTTTTGATAGGGTAAGTCACCCTTTGTTAATGGCCATTCTGGAACACCTGAGGTTTGGTCCTGTCTTCAGGGCCTGGGTTATGCTTCTATATGTGGGGGCCATGAGCAGAATCGAGGTGAATGGGTTCTACTCTGAGCTGGTAGAGCAGCGGAGAGGAGTAAGGCAGGGATGCCCGTTGTCGCCCCTGCTATATTTTTTGTCTCTAGAGCTCCTGATGGCGGATCTACGATCGGCCACTTCCTTGACAGGAGTGCACTTACCTGGTGGTAAGTGCAGATAAGATACTGCATGAGTTTTGTGAGATATCGGGGGCTCGCGTGAACGTGGGTAAGTCTTCTGCGATGTTCATTGGGCACTGGGCTGGGAGAACAATAGTGCCAGGTGGATATTCCTTGTGCCCTGATGGTTTAAAGGTATTGGGTATTCACTTCTTCAGGAGGAATAGTGCACAGGAGAACTGGGGGGCCAAGTTCAAAGCTGCACAAGCAAAGGTAGTCAGATGGAGCTCAAGGAGGCTCTCATTGTGGGGTAGGTTGGAAGTGGTAAGGGCGGACCTTCTCCCAAGCCTGAACCACCTGGCATATATCTTTCCAGTCCCCTTTTGGTATGGTAAGAAACTGGAGAGGCACGTCTTTTCCTTCCTCTGGAGGAACGGAACCGAAATGGTGGCCAGGGCCCAGATGTACCGTCCTCTGAAGGAAGGAGGTAGGGGAGTGCCCTGTATCCCTCTAAAAATGGAGGCCCTTTTTTCCTCCTTTGCGGCACACTTGGTGGCCCGGACCACAGAGCACAGCGCAAAGTTCCTTGCTCAGTTTTGGTTGGCCTTTCCATTGAGGTCTATGGTCCCATGGAGAGGAACAATGCCCTGGTTTGCGGATAGGCCGGAGCACTACCGAAAGGTGGCTGTCCTCGTGGCAGGCAATCCTTGGTGTCAAGAAGAGTCTGTAATCTTAAATCACAAGAAGCTGTATTGTAGGTGGAGGGATGAGCTGTTAGAGGTGGGAGGGAAGAGAGCACAGCCCTGCAGGGTAGATTGGTCCATCCTGCAACCATCCTATTTAGTGGGGTACTGCAAGGACCTGAACTGGCTGGCTGCTTTAGGCCTGTTTTTCAACAAAGAGGTTGTTTTTCTGTTTACTTGGTAAAATAGCAAAAGAGATAATCTTTTTCAAACTGTGTTATGGTGAGGAAGAATCAAGGAGGATATGGGGGGGGGTTATCGAGGGTAGGAGTAGGATAGCTCTTAGAAGCTAGGGGCATCACCTGGTCCTGTTTTTGTTTCTTGATCTTGAAGGATGTCAAAGACAAGGTTTTTTTTGTGGAGATTTATGTATAGTTGGATTTGAATTGTAATTTGTTCCAAATAAAAAAAAAAAATCTGTTCTCATCAGTTTAATATCAGATACGTCCCCTATCCGGGGACCATATATTATATTGATTTTTGGGCCCGGGAGATGGAAGCGGGGCTTGCTCAGTCCACTCCACGTATCGACTTGGTATTGCAGTATTTCCAGGCACGGTGCGCTCCCCTTTCAGGGGATCAAAATTTGTTATGAAAGGCAGAGATCTTTGTTCATTAATACAATAAGCGTCTGAGAGCAGGCAAATGAGGAATCTTAACTTTAGCTCTTGTTCAGGTGTGTGATTGCGTGTCCGTGAACGAACCGCCGACTCGTCGGCCGAAAGCGAATGGTATAGTGCTGTTGTCGCTCACTCCTGAGACCACAAACAGTCACAAGGCAGAGAACTAATACACAGACTTGGTAGCCTTAAAAGTTGGGGTTTAAAGTTGGTGTACACGCCTGCCTAATTGCAAAGCACATTCACTCACAAGGAGTTGTGGATCATTTGTTTGTGTATGAGGACAATGTTGGTATGAATGGTAAAGAGGAGAATGGGCCCTCTGCCCTAAAGCCTGTGCACTTATACTTACCTGGTAGGGGAGACACTATGATCATGAAGGTGGTTCACCCAGGGCGAGGCTCGGCAATTGCACTTCAGTTGTGCTGACCCTTGCGAATACCCCAAATGTGGGAATCTCGACTGCATAATTTCTGGTAGTGGGGGACTGCGTCCACGCTCTCCCCTGGTCATTCGTTTAAAAAAGAAAACTGTCTCTGTTGTGTTTGTCGGGCGTGATGTCAATTGAGGTGCTTCTCGTAAACGCGAACCTGATCGTTTGTTTTGCACTGTTTAGATTTTAAGACAGCATTAAACAATGTTGAAAGACTCGCTTTCTTTTATACAATATTGTGAATCCTAAGCAATGGTCCTGTTTATTTCTCATTTGCATCTCCATCTGTAGAAACGGAAACCTCACTTAACGTGAACACGTTCAAAAACACGTTTAAATATTGTAACATTCGTATGCATGTCCCTCCGTTGAAAAGAAGGCCTTGCGTTGTCACTGATCATTTCAACGTAAGAAACATAAACGTTAAAGTTCAAAGATGCTATCTTTAAAACACCCACAAGATGAAGGAAGACATGCTGACAACGGATTCTGCTTTCCCTCCAATCTTACTGATGTTAAGTTTAGTGGAAAATTTAGTCAATTAACAATTATATGAAAGCACAGGGAGGAAACAGAAGATGGACATATAAATACTGGGTTACATTTTTTATTTTATTTTTTTAAACGCCAGGATGTGCTTACATGTGAAAGGGACATTCTCCAAAAAAAGAAAAAAGCATTTTTAAACAGTTCAGTTTTCCCATTAAAGCTGAGGGTAAAACAGTTATTTAACATATTGTCATTATTATTATTATTATTCATAAAGGGCAACTCGACTTTGGTTGATTATTTTATGACTGAATTTTGTTTAAAGAATAATGCGAGTGTCGACAACATTAATAACAAATTATCTTAAAAGAAGAATTTTCTAATTTGCTGTCAATTCCATCACAATCTCTATACCACTAATTATTTCAATAAATATATGTAACAGGAACTAAATGGTTTACCACCGATGACATATTTTCATGAATAATGTGAAAACAGTATAGATTAAATGTTAAATATCTCTTAGAGCAGACTCCTATTTATCTGAACTTTGAAACTGGAATTTCTGTTACAAAAGTTGAATTTTCTTGCACTGTATCAAACTAAGACAAAGACCACACGGCATCCTCCGAGCTCAGAAATAGAAATGAAGCGCTGTATCAAACTAAGACAAAGGAAATTTTGAGTTCAGTGATCCGAGAGAGATAGAAATAAAGAACTGTATCTGCTACTGAAGTGGACGCCTTCACCTAAACACGCATGATTTCCTACGTGCTCACAAAGGATTTCGTCTTCCCTTCAAGCTCACTGTTCAGTGTAAGAGAAAAGTGAGATTAGTCTGAATTATTAAAAATACAGAGCCGAAGTTAAACTTTGGACCAAGTGGATCCGAAAAAGAAAAGAAAAGAAAAAAAGCCAAGATTTGCGTTCATAAGAGAATAAAAAGGTCTGTCTGGCCCCCACGTTTGATTAGCTACTCTGAAACAAGAGACTTCAGCGTCCTTCACTGAGAGATAGAAACAAAGCTAGGTGTGGTGTCAGCGTTGGTTGGGCACACATTGACTATGATTACACGTTGTTCCCTTTTACATGGAAAGGCAATGTGTAATATAACATTGCGAAGGGCACACAAAAACATCGAAGAAGAAAACATAAATCCTAAATGTTCAAATGTGAGTAGAAAGATCAGTTTGGTCTCCACACGGGGTTTCGGCCAACGGCACTCCAGCAGCCTTCAAGCTGAGAGAAAGACATCAATAATGTATCATATGAGCATTTGTTGGGGGGGAACCAGTGCTTTGCTTGTTACGCTGAAAAGTGTTGCACGCTGATATTACATCGTGGAGTGGCATGGTCCATTTTGTTTGGTCAAACCGTCCATGTCTGCTTGATAGTTTCTGACCTTTGACGCACTCACCGTGACCTAATCTCGCTTTTTCGTTTCCGGCCGTTCTCTCACGGAGTGACTACGGCATCGCTTCTCGGCCTTTTGACTAAGTTCTGAAGGTGGAGACAGCGATCGACTTCTCAGTTGGGCGGAGCCTTTAGCCGTGTTTGTGGCTTTGGGCTATTCCAATTGAGAGGACATTTTGAAATGAGCTTTTTGCAGAAACCTGAAAAGGTATGTTTTTATTTTTATTTTGTATCATATTTATTGCTTATTTTAGTGAATTTATTTGCCGTTTTAAGTTTTTTATTGTAAAATTTTATAGTATTTATTGTGTATTTTAGACAGGTGGTGCCTCCAAAATGTCAGCTGCCCGTGCTGGCACAAGGAGGCACCACAGCGTGCGTTTTGTATTTAAGGAGGTAGAGGGGAAGCTCCTGCAGCTGTCACGTCTTGACTTTTCCAGAAAGCTGATCCAAAACACCCTTAATTTTTAACCAGATTAATTAAATTGTTTAATGTCTCTGCCCCTGAACAAAGGGTTTGACCTAAGCTTTAAAAGTGCTTCCTTGTTGAGTATGTTTTGGCAAAAGTTTGATTTGGTTAAGGCCCAGTTTTCCATGTTTTCTGTGGAGAAACTTTCTGACAACACATTTAAAACTGTGATTGTCAGGATGTTCAATGAAACAGTAACTGGAGATGATATCTGTATTTGGCTGGGTAGATTTTGCACTGTTCGAGGTCCACCAGTCAAAGTGTTAGATGAGGATGGCATTTGGACATGCTCCTGGCGAATTCCCATTAAACAGTGGGAAGATGCCGGGGGCTACCAGGGTCTTTAACATCTACCTTCCATGATTGTGTTGGGAGAGAACAGAGGCTACATTCATTATCAGGGGATGCCCAAGTTGTGTAGGAAGTGTGGGAAATTTGGGCATCTTGCTGATGCATGCCAAGAGATAATATATTTTTATTTATTTATAAGTTTATTTGTATAGGGACAGTACAAAAAAACATGATCCCAGTCAAAACTGGAAAATATGTATTGCACATAGAGAGTATAGCCAAAGCTAATTTGCATCTCAGGTCCTTAGAAAGGCTTTTCTAAACAAAATAAAAAACAAAAAATAAAAATAAAACTACTACTCATAGAATAAATCTACCACAATGTGTCACTTATATACACCTACCTAAATTATACATATTAGAATGGAGCTTTCAACTCGAGCATAAAACTTTTACATCACACTACACTCTTATATTACACTTTAATAAAAATAAATAAATAAAAACTTTTACTTTTACATTACAATTTTACATACTAAAATTATTACATTTTAATATGCGTGCAGTTCTGGTTTATTTTAAACCACCGCTTTACCTTCAGTGTAAAGGACTTTATTTCAAGTATTGCCTTATACTCATTTGGCAGCAGGTTCCAGAGTTTGGAGCCCTCAACAGAAAAGGCACTTTGCCCTTGTGTAGTCTTACGAAAATTAATCCTACAATTCCCACCTGCCGAACTCCTAGTAATTCAATTTGTATCATCCTGTCTCTTTATCAATTTAAATAAAACAGATGGTGCTTTATTGTGCAAACATTTAAAAATCTATTTTATATATGACAGATTCTTAAAATTTGCAAAACTTAGCATATTAATTTTTTTAAAACGTTGCAGTGATGCCATCGATTTGGCTTTTTATCCATTATTTTTAAGGCTTGATTATACAGCATTTTAATTTTTCTAATTAAGGTATCACTTGTTTGAGTCCAAACTGTAATACAGTATGAAATGCGGGACAAGATCATTGCATGCACAAACAGATGTACTGCCTCAATTGAGATATATTTTCTAATAAGTCTGAAACAGTTTAGATTAATCCTTACCATTTTTGAGAGCTTTTTATATGTTTATCAAATTTAAGTTGTGAGTCTAAAACAATACTCAAATTAAACTCATCTACCTCCTCTATTTCTTTATTATTTACTCGAATTATTACTTTTTCTTTTTGCTTTCGATTAGAAAAGCACATAAAGACTGTTTTCTTAACATTGAGTAAGATGATTTTCCTGGAGCCATATAGATATCCTTTTCATTTGTTCATTTAAAACTGCAGCAACCTTTGCAGATGAATTAGCCGATGTATAAATAACAGTGTCATCAGCATAAAGCTGACATTCAACATCTGGACAACAACAAGGTAGGTCATTTATAAACAAAATAAGAGGTAAACCACTCAATTGAACGTTTACTAAAATTAAATGCACTCAATTTAGATAAAAGAATAGTATGGTTAACTGTGTCAAATGCTTTTTTAGGTCAATGAATACTGCTCCCATCACATGTCCCTGATCCAGAGAATGTCTAGCTTTTTCCAAGAAATAGCATATAGCTGTTTCGGTGGAATGCTGGGCTCTAAAACCAAATTGATGTTTATGTAGGAGGTTATTACTCTCTAGATAGTTTATTAATTGTTCAGCTACAACCTTCTCCAAAACCTTTGACATAACCGGCAAGATTGATATTAGTCGATAATTTGAAATCAGGCTTGGATCCCCTGATTTAAAGAGCGGTGTAACTACAGCCTTTTTCCATGTATTGGGGAAAACACAGTCTCTAATTGATACATTTGTCAAATGAGTTAACGGAACTATCATCACGGAGCTAAATTTTTTTATCAAATTAATATCTAAATTGTAAACATCTTTTGCTGTTGAATTCGGTAGAAGCTTTACAATTTCAGTTATTCTATTTTCTTCAATCTCCTTAATATAAAATGAATTTGGTAGCTCATCCTCCACCTTATTATTTAATGATATTAATTTAAAATTTTTAGCCAATTCAACTACTGAACTTATAAAATATGTATTAAACTCGTATGCTATAGACCTTTATCATCAATTACTTTTCCATCTATTTGTACCTCTTTAATTATTTGCTGCTTTTGAGTTTTATTTGTTAAATTATTTAGTTGTTTCCATAGGGTTGAACTTTGACCTTTGGAACTCTCTATTATTTGTGTATAATGTGATACTTTTGACTTCCTTAATTCTTGTACTACTTTGTTTCTGAGACTTTTATAGATTCAATTATCTGTATTTAATTTAGAAGATAATGCCGTTTTTAAAGCTAGGTCTCTTTTTTTCATAAGATTACGAATATCACTGTTTAACCATGGTAATTAAACATTTTTCCTTGAGCATTTCAAAGGAGTATAATATTTGTTTACCAAATCAGTTACAGTTTCAGTTAAGGAAGTACAACACAAGTTCCCCTCATTTATCTGTAGTATATTATCCCAATCAGCATTATTAATCTCTATTTCAAATTGACCTACTTTAGATTTCGGTATCCCAAACTTAATTCTATCTGGTCTCTGGTTTTTTAATCGGTTTAGTCGTTGTTTAGTTAATTTCCTTACTGTTAATACCATATTATGGTCTGATAAACCTGTCAGTAGATTATAATGTTTTATAATACGCTCTTGCCTATTAGTAAAAATAAAATCTATCAAAGTCTTGCTAGTTCTGGTCACTCTTGTTGGCTTTATCAACTGATCATAATTAAATTTGGACATCATTATTTTTAACTTTTGTCTTCCTCTTTTATCTGCCCAATTTATATTAAAATCACCATAAAATATTGTTTCAATAGAATTATCAAACATTTCCAGTAGTTCCTTCATATCATCATAAAAAGAAAGTGTGTGATGGGGGATTATATAAAACAACAATATTAAATTGCATTCGAGGAGAAAGTATCACTTTTAAAGCTAAACATTCAATATTTGTATTTAGATCAACTCTTATACATTTAAACGTATCTCTAATATAAATCAACACCCCACCACCCTTACCAGATGATCTATCTTTTCTACAACAGACATAGCCAGGCACATCTACCATGTTTGTTGGGATATTACCTTGAAGCTATGTTTCACTCATACAAATGTAGTCTAAATTTGATTCAGTCAAAAAAATATGAACTTGATCCAGCTTTGGCATCAGACTCCGGATGTTTAAGTGTCCCCCTAGAAATCCTCTTAACTTAGATTTAGCGTTCCATACAATTTTGGCATGATTTACAGTTTGAAAAAAACGGTGATCTTTCGGTTTCAGCGTCGATCTACATTTATCCATAACTGACCTCCGCTCCTGGTAAGTGTCGTCAAGCAGCTGATCTCTCGTGCGGACTCCTTTCTTCCTTCGTCGATTTTGCTGTGTCGATGTCGGTCCCACGTGTTTACCTTTTTTCACATCACACCCGCCTAGCTCGTCGGAGCCGTTATCTGCTCCGACAACCATCTCATAGTTCTCACTTCGAACTCCTCCCGCCATCGCCCCTTGCACTCGCAGATCACGCCGGATCAATCCCACGTCCTTGCCGCAGGACAAAACAAGCCCATCGGCGACACAACCCTGCTCCAAAAGCACATCCACCTGTAATGAACTCTGCAGATCAAGGTCCCCAGCCACACCGGCTCTCGCTACAGCAGGAGCCCCTTCAGTAAGATCTTGCACGCCCGGAAAAAAGTGATTATTCACAGAGCTCGTAGATTCAGTTGCATCCGCGCTTATGCTTATATTTTTGCCCATATTAGGGCCAGGATTCAAATTCATATGGTAAGTGTAGAGAAATTGGTCACAGTTTCGAGGAATGTACCAATGGCAGACGGTGTAACCTCTGTGGAGATTCAAACCACCTCTACAGAGATTTTCCTAAAAGCTTTGACAATAAATTAAAAGCAAACAAAATGGCTGCCCCACAACCACACAAAACTATAAAACAGAGGCGGCGGCGGGACCGGAGGTTTTGGCGGGAAATTCAAATTCCCAGCCAGCCTTCAGGATTGGACAGGAGGAAGGAAGTGGGGCAGTCATGGGGGTGGAGTCTAACAGTGTATTGGAACAGGGGGAGGAAGCTCCTATCTCCCCAAAGAATATGCAATCAGAAATGGAGGATGGGGAGGAGGAAACAGCTTCCCAGATTGCAAAAAATGTCCGCACGACTTCTTTTTGCCGCTGATCCAAAGCTATCGGCTATAGGTGCGTCCCACTGGCGGGGATGAAACGTTTGCCGCCAAATTCGTCACTCCCATTTCTTGCGAGATGACGCCGGCGATCAGACGGCGGGACGACTGCTTCATTTTCTCTGGCATTTACCTCGGGCTAATCGAAAGTTACTGTAAATAGAAATTACAGGGAAAGTTACTGGTATGATAATTGTGGTTATATTATATTACTATTATATTTAGTGTATTGCTAATCAATATATTGTTACTTCCCAGGTGACAGCGGCTCACTTATAGAGCAGGTGAAGCAAGTTGGGACAATGTTGAAGACGTTTGCTCGCACTGGGCAATCAGGTACAACTTGCAAACAACACCTGTGGTTGTTGGTTTAATTCCCACTGGGGCCACCTGTACATGTAGTAGACCTAGATATAAATGTCATAGTTTAGTAGTTGAAGGACCAGGACTGACTACTTTATTCTTTTATTCTGGGAAACCCTGTAGGTGCAGATCAGACCCTAATGCTGCAACGTCTTGGAGAGTTTGGCGATGTTGTGCGTAGCATGGACAACAAAATGGACGCTATGCGGCAACATTTCAGTGCCAATGTGTCTGTTGGAGAGTTATCCCTGCCAGGGGATCGGTTACTCCCCCCTAGACACCCAGGAAGATTTGGCGTTGCTTGACAACAGTTTGAGGCAGGATAAGGAGCTCCAGCAACGATTTGTAAGTGTGCCGATTTCGTTTATAACGCCATAGGGTAATCTAAAAAGTAAAATTAAGATTGTACACTGCATATTCTACAGTCTGAATCCACAGCCTGTCACATTTTAAATTTATGAGAAGCTTCAGAGAAATGTAATTTGTAACACGTTGTTTTTTTTTTGTATTTTCAGCTTCAGTTTTTGGCAATCAAATGTGGGAGGGACCTAAAGACAACAGTGTGGCGAATGTGTCAGAGTATCTTCTCTAATCACCTTTCCATCAATACAACCTGGACTGGTGTAGGGGATAAAGCATGTTTTAGAGACATGTTCCTGAAGACCATTGTTCAAAGTAAGTTGGATATTTTTTTTATATTTAAGTAGATGTGTATGACCTTATGCCATTCAAATGGAATGACAGATCTTTATTTTCTACAGGAGCCATCTGGAAGAACCCGGCAACCCAGGATGCCACTGATGAGGCGATCCAGGTTAACGTTACGAGGAGCATCTGAACGTGAAGGTGGAAAAAGGCGCCGCACAGCTTAGAGGGACCCACAGCCGACCCCTTAAACCTAGGCTGACTACTGACACCCCAGCATCACTGACAACTGGAACCCTTTCTTTATCCTGCAGTCAGTAACATCAAGACCCCTAAAAAAGCCTGCTAAAAGTGTCAGACTACACTCACCCAATCCACACTGTTCACTGTGGAAATTGCTCTTTTTTTTTTTTTTTCTCTCGTGACCCTGCTTTGAGGGCAGCTCCTTGGATGAATATGGGATGGTTTGTCCTTTTATACCTGTTATCCTGCACATTCTTTGATACCAAAGATCACAATTATTTAATATACAATTTGCTGCTTATTTCATTGTTACAGTGCTTAACTATTCTATTTTTAAATATAGCTTGTACATCCTAGATTATACATCTAATACTTGATATCTGCACATTATCTGGTATAAAATATTCTACTTACCGTGACTTTAGTATTGGCTTATTTCATTCCGTCAGTGCTTAACGATTCTATTATAGTTTGTAAATCCTATTTCATTCCTCTTATACTTGATATTGCACATTAACTAGTACCAAAAATTCTACCTTCATTCCGTCACAATGCTTAACTGTTATTCTATTGTTAAATATAGCTTGTAAATCCTTGTGCCACAGGTCAGCATTGCAGTTATAATGGTATATTCTACTCCAGAGCTTTAACTCTAAATTATTACCACTTATCCCATTGTTAGAAATGACTTGTAAAAATGTATTTGGTATCCTGCACTTTATTTGGTACCAAATATCCTCATTGCTTATGTTTACTGGTAATTCTTTTCATCCCAGAGCTGACCTCTTTATATTATTAACAATTATTGTAAGTGTTACAATAGTGTTTTTTTTTATTATTTTTTTTATTTTTTACCAAAATTGAATTGGAAACCTGCATGTTCTTTAGTGTGTGTGTGTGTGTGTGTGTGTGTGTGTGTGTGTGTGTGTGTGTGTGTGTGTGTGTGTGTGTGTATAATGTTTGTATTTTTCTGTTATTTATATTTCAGTGATCTGACATCTTGTTTCAATGACAGTTACTGTACTTTGAAATGTGGAATTAAAACGCCAAATGGAAATGTGTCTGGTTTGATCAATCATTATTCTTGATAAACTGCATGCTAAAAATATATATATATATATATATATATACACACACATATACACACATACACACACATACACACACACTGTATATGGTTTTACAAAGGCATGAGCTTTTAGAAGACTTGCAGCCCCATATGCTGGGTAGGGCCCCCCTAGTTGTGGCGGGTGATTTTAATTGTGTTTTAACAAAAAGAGATAGGAAGAGGGTAGCTGATGATTTTAAAATTGATAAAACATCCTTTTTATTGCAGGGGTTAGTTAAAGATTTTAGATTAACTGACTGTTTTAGAAAATTGCATCAAAGAGAGGAGGGCTTCACCTGGTTCAGTGGTGATGGCTCCAAAGCCTCTCGAATTGACTACATTTTTACAAGAGACTTCCCACCTAAAGATGCTATATTGACTCCCATTTTCTTCTCTGACCACGTTATGCTGTCCTGCACCCTTTCACTGCCCTCGGGTGTGACGTAGGGGGAGGGCTCTGGAAGCTGAACTGTTCCCTTTTGAAATATGAAGAAGTAATTAGAGAATACAGGGAGCAGTTCAGCCAATGCCAGACCCTCCAAGACTTTTACGACACACGTGCACAGTGGTGGGAAATGGTAAAAGATTGGACAAGACAGTTGAGAAACAGAGAGAAGCGATGCATACAGGGGCTGCAAAAACGATTACAGAGATATTTTAATCTTTTAAATAATGGTTTTGATTTTAGTGAAGAGGTCAAAGAAGTCAAAAAGCAGATGTCAATTTTAAGTGAAACACAAAGCAAAGGTGTCATGTTAAGAAGCAGAGAGAAAGATATGGAGGAAGGGGAGAAGTGCACTAGATATTTTTTTTAAAAGATTATTACACGGGGGCTCTGTTGAGCGAAACATGGAGTAAGGCGTGTTTTTCAGAGCTCCTGCAGAATCCGTAAAGATTTAATCTTACAACAGCATTTTAAGGCCGAAAGTCACTGCAAACTATTAAAAAAACAACATCAGTCTGATATTATAGTTGCTGTTGGCAGCGAATCTCCGTAAATATAAGTACTCTGGCTCTACTAGCACAAGGCCTGAAGCCTCGGGACAAAGTGCCTCCAGTCGCTCTGCTATAGACATGAATATGGACTTTGAGGTAATAAAAGCGGACATTCTCTCCTCTCTGTGGTCAGATATATCATCTGTGATAAAGCAAGAGGTGAAGAATGCACTGGCTGAAGATTGACATAATAAAAATTGAACTACAGGCGATGAGGTCCGAAATCGCGAGCAGCGGCGCCGCCACGCATTCTGAAATGAAAGAGAACATTAAAGACGTCGAGGGGGGGCTCTCCACTTGGTCAGATGAGATGTTACTCTTCAGGCCACAGTAACCAAACTTACCAGCCAAGTCAACGACTTGAAAGAAAAGTGTGAAGATATGGAAGGGGGGATGCGGAGGGGGAATATTCGAATCACTGGAGTTCCCGAGCAACCTGGTTCGAGTTCACCCGCAGCGATATCCAAACTTCTGAGAGAGATGCTAGAAATAGACAGAGATGTGAAGATTGACCGTTCGCATCGTAGTCTCGTCCCAAGGAAACCAGGTGACAAACCTCACACCATCATTGCAAAGTTATATTATGATGGAGATTGCATGGAGATCTTGCGAAAAGCCAGAGAACGCGCTCCGATAAACCACAACGGGAATCAAATCACTATCTTTCCTGACTACACATCCAGCGTTGCTAAGGCAAGAGCGGCCTTCGGTGATGTCAGGAGAGCTCTCCGGGGATGACAAGGCGTGCGCTATGGACTGCTTTTCCCAGCCAGACTTCGAATTTCACATGATGGAGAAGAAAAATAGTTCCGGAACGCGTTTGAGGCAATGGACTACGTGAAGAGGAAAATTATTTCAGAGACTCAACCTGGTGTTTGACATGCTTACCTAACATTGTGAAAAGGATCGCCGCGCGATAAGTATTCGACCCTTAACTTACTCATGTTAACAATTAAATTTGCACAATGACTTTTGTTCAGCTGGCCATTACTATTATTTCTGAAGTAAATATTTTGTGAACGTCCTAATGGCCAAGCTATCTGCACAGTTAAGGTAGAGGTCTACTGTTATTTATAATGCTGATGTAATAATACTTTAGACTGAGATTTATTGGTTCTCTAGGAGCCTGTGTGATGGTATATTCACAGCCCCTTTGATCATTTCTTTATTTTATGCACAGGTAATTGCTGGCACATAAAGAAGTTTAATTATTTCGTACTGAGATAAGTTTGGTTTGTGGCTGCCTGTTCTTCCCGTGCGGCTCAGGGCTAGGCCCCTGAAATACCTCTCATATCTATGTTCTGGAGTTTTAAGAACATTCTCTTTAGTTCTATCTTTGCAGGTCTCATTGTTTCCCTGAGATCTGCCATTGTTAAAAAAGTGGTGGAAAAATGCAGCCACTTATATATTATCCAACATGTTGGTTTTAAAAGGTATAACACCAATGTACTGTATGCCCCACCCCCTTTTTTTCTTTTTTCTCTCTCTCTCGTCAGTACACCGCATTGCACGTTTACCCTTATTTTTTGCCCATGTATTTGAACATGCATGCATTAGATATCCCCACTTACCTCTGCCATTACTGAATACTATAGACTATATATATATATATATCATTAATAATGGGTTCTATAAAAGGTTATAAGCTATAATGTTAAGGGCCTTCATAGCCCTATGAAGAGAAGAATGATTCTGCATCAGCTAAAACAAACTAACTGTCAAATAGCTTTTTTGCAAGAAACTCATCTCTCTGACGCAGAACATGAGAAATTAAAGCGATCATGGGCAGATAAAGTGTACTTTTCCTCTCATCCATCAGGGAGAAAGAAAGGAGTGTCTATCCTAATACATAGGCAGGTAAATTTTACCTTTGCAAAGACTCATAAGGATACAGAGGGAAGATATGCACCAAATGAGGACAAGCCTACTTTTATTAAAAAAGTTTTCAATGTAATTACACAGTATAGCACTGGAATATTATTAATGGGAGGAGATTTCAACTGTATTATGTCACAACATTTGGACAGACAACCCAGCCCTACTACTTCACTCTCCCGAATGAGTAAGATGTTAAAATACCAGTCTTCTGAATTTGGACTTGTAGATGTGTGGAGAAGTAAATATCCAAATTGTAGAGATTTTACTCTTATAGACATGCATCTTATTCTAGGATAGATTATTTTTTCACTCCCAAAGAAGAGCTATATAGAATAGTAGATATGAAGATATTACCAATGACAATTTTGGACCATTCACCTGTGGAACTAATATGGAGCGTAGGACATAGACAAACTTCCAAACAATGGAGATTAAATGCCTCGCTCCTTAATGATAAAGAATTTAATTATTTTGTCACAACAGAACTTAAATTATATCTAAATATAAATGACTCTACAGAGCTATCACCACTCATAGTATGGGATTGTGCAAAAGCATATCTCAGAGGCCGGATTATTTCATTTGCAAGTGCCAAGAAGAGAGAGAGAGTAGCTAAACAACAAGAATTAGAACACACTATCAAAAATTTTGAGAAACAACATAAACAAACCTGAAACCCCCAACTACTAAATAAAATAAAGGATGTGCGAAGAGAATACAATAGCTTAATCGCTGATAAGATTGAAGGCAATCTAAGATTTATTAACCAAAGATATTATGAACATGTTAATAGGGCTAGTAGATTGTTAGCAATTAGATTAAGAAAGCAAAGCTCTTCAAACATTGTACAAAAAAATAAAATCTTGTGGCTCTATCAACCCCCTTACTAAACCTGATGAAATTGCAGAATCCTTTGCAGATTTCTACAAATCACTCTACAAAAATTCTGATACTTGCTCTGATGATAATATTCTGGCACCATTCCTAAATAATATAAAATTGAATGAGTTAACAGAGTCAATGTCAAAGGAACTGGAAGAACCTATTAAAGAAAGTGAAATAATTGAGACAATCTCTAAGGTGAAGAATAATAAGAGCCCAGGACCCGACGGGTATTTAAATGAATTCTATAAAAACTTTAAAGAACTAGTTTCCCCACTCTTATTAAGAGCATATCACTATGCGCTCCAATCTGGTACAGTGGCACCCTCGTGGAGGGATGCAACCATTGTTGTAATTCACAAAGAGGGCAAAGATCCTGCTGATTGTCAATCATATCGGCTTAATTCATTGTTAAATAGTGATTTACGTATATTAACTGCCATTCTTTCAAAAAGACTAAATAAATTAATTAGTCAAATTATACATCCGGACCAAACCGGATTCATCCCAGAGAGATATTATGGAGATAATATTTAACGCTCTACGAAAGTTATGTGCTATACAAAATCTACAGGTGCAAAGGCAGTATTCTTAGCACTTGATGCTCATAAGGCATTTGATCTTGGCAGTATCTAATCCAAACTCTTAAACGGTTTAAATTTGGCCCCAATTTCATAAAGTGGGTTCAAACACTCTACACAAATCCACTCGCCTCAGTGAGAGTTAACGGTTGTAGATCTGAACGCTTTACTCTAGAACGTGGATGCAGACAAGGATGTCCATTGTTGCCCTTGCTGTTTGCTATCAGCATCGAACCCCTTGCTCAACTAATTCGGGACGACAGTGCAATTAAAGGAATTGTAATTGGAGGAGAGGAACATAAGTTGTCGTTACACGCCGATGGTGTCCTACTTTTTCTAACAGAACCTGAGACAACAATTCCATATTTAAAAAAACGAATTCTCAAGTATGGGTACTACTCTGGATATAAAGTGAATATGGATAAATCTGAGGCCATAGATGTTAATGGTCAAATTTCAAAAGAAATCCAAATGAAAAAGCAGGTTCAAATGGCCCAAGAATGGGTTTAAATACTTGGGCATCTTTATTCCCTCCTCTTTAGACCAGCTATACGACACAAACTAT
Source organism: Xyrauchen texanus (assembly GCF_025860055.1). NCBI lineage: Eukaryota > Metazoa > Chordata > Actinopteri > Cypriniformes > Catostomidae > Xyrauchen > Xyrauchen texanus. Next base: position 1,938,966 of record NC_068320.1, read on the forward strand.
AAAAAAAAGTGATTAAAAATATTAGCGAAGATTTAAATTGTTGGACAGCTCTCCCTCTCTCTCTGATTGGTCGTGTTGAATCTATTCGTATGAATGTCCTACCAAGATTACTTTATCTGTTTCAGATGTTACCTATAGAAGTGCCAAAATCTATCTTTGATTTACTGAATAAAATAATTTCAAAATTTGTTTGGCAAGGAAAACGCCCAAGAATAAGGCTTAAAATAATACAATCGCCTAAAACAAATGGTGGGCTGGGACTCCCAAACTTTAGGTTTTACTTTTGGGCAGCTTAATTGAGGCCCCTGGTTTCATGGATGAGAGAAGACACACAAACCCAATGGATCAATATTGAAAAGAGCCTTTGCTCCATGCCCCTTAAAATAGTACCCTTCTCCAGTTTATCATAAAAAAATGTCTCCATGGGTGAATGGACCAAAGTTACTTGAAAAATTTGGAGAACTATACAAAGATAATTTGGTTTGTTTATGAAAATCTCATCTGCAGCAAGCATTGGCTATCTTAAATGACTTTGTACCATCTCATACAGATGTGGGTTTCAAAAAGTGGTCACAATATGGACTTGATTATCTGCACCAATTATTTCATAATGACACTTAAATCATTTGAACAAATAAGAAATGAATTTACACTCCCAAGGTCTGAATTTTTTAGATATTTACAACCGAGACATTTCTTCACAACGCATAAGGAACTAGAAATTATTAAAAAACCCTCCCCAATAGAAAGATATTTTAAAGAAATACAAATTGTATTTCTTTAATTTAATAAAAATTATTTCTAAAGGATATCTGTTATTTTTGTCTAAGAATTCAAATAACACATTACAGATCAAGGAAAAATGGGAGGACGAAATTAATGAAACAGTGCCTCTTGAAACTTGGGAGGAAGCTTGTGAAGAGGTACATCGTGTGACTAACTCTAATGTCTGGAGGGAATTCATATGGAAGATAATAACCAGAACTCCACAGATAATTGCAAAATGGAATCCATCCTGCTCAGACAAGTGCTGGAGAAATTGTGGTCAGCATGTTGGTAACCACACCCATATATTATGGTCATGTCCAAAATTAAGAAATTACTGGAAAGATATATTTGATGCCCTTAAAGAAATCTTCCATTATGAAATCCCTGTAGACCCCATAATAGCCCTTCTAGGTGTGCGTCCAGAGGGCCTTGAAGGAAGAGCTAAAATATATTTACTACAAATTTTGCAGTGTATTACATGCAGATGGTTAAAACCTGACCCTCCATCATACAATGCTTGGATTCAAAAACTATGGGAGTTGTACGAAATGGAACAAATCACATTTGCATTACGACTTCAGAAAATTGTTTTCTTAAAGAGGTGGGCTCCTGTAATGCCGTTAATACTACAATGACCATGTGTTATACTATCATATCCACCCTGATTTCATCTCTGCCTTTTCCTTAAGTTTTATTTTTTTATTTTATTTTATTTTTTATTCCCCCCTTCCTCCCCTTGTACTAGGTGTATTTGTTTTCATTCTCTGTATAATGTGTATGATATAATTAAGTTTGATAAATTGTCAATATTGTTTGTGAGAACATGATGGACTAAAAGGTTAAAATCCAATGGCATACTGTATGTAATGCTGTGGTTCTAAATAAAAATATAAGTTCAAACATTACACGGGGAGGGGTAATAACATCTTTGAAATCTGGAGGGAGGGAAGTTCACACAACAAAAGACGTTTTAAGTGGGGTCACAGAATATTATGAAGATTTACAGGTCCTTCTCAAAAAATTAGCATATTGTGATAAAGGTCATTATTTTCCATAATGTAATGATAAAAATTAAACTTTCATATATTTTAGATTCATTGCACACCAACTGAAATATTTCAGGTCTTTCTCAAAAAATTAGCATATCATGAAAAGGGTCTCTAAACAAGCTATTAACCTAATCATCTGAATCAACTAATTAACTCTAAACACCTGCAAAAGATTCCTGAGGCTTTTAAAAACTCCCAGCCTGTTTCATTACTCAAAACCGCAATCATGGGTAAGACTGCAGACCTGACTGCTGTCCAGAAGGCCATCACTGACACCCTCAAGCAAGAGGGTAAGACACAGAAAGAAATTTCTGAATAAATAGGCTGTTCCCAGAGTGCTGTATCAAGGCACCTCAGTGGGAAGCCTGTGGGAAGGCAAAAGTGTGGCAAAAAACGCTGCACAATGAGAAGAGGTAACCGGACCCTGAGGAAGATTGTGGAGAAGGACCGATTCCAGACCTTGGGGGACCTGCGGAAGCAGTGGACTGAGTCTGGAGTAGAAACATCCCCGCATTCCCCAGGTCAAGCCACTTTTGAACCAGAAACAGCGGCAGAAGCGCCTGACCTGGGCTACAGAGAAGCAGCACTGGACTGTTGCTCAGTGGTCCAAAGTACTTTTTCGGATGAAAGCAAATTTTGCATGTCATTCGGAAATCAAGGTGCCAGAGTCTGGAGGAAGACTGGGGAGAAGGAAATGCCAAAATGCCTGAAGTCCAGTGTCAAGTACCCACAGTCAGTGATGGTCTGGGGTGCCATGTCAGCTGCTGGTGTTGGTCCACTGTGTTTTATCAAGGGCAGGGTCAATGCAGCTAGCTATCAGGGTATTTGGAGCACTTCATGCTTCCATCTGCTGAAAAGCTTTATGGAGATGAAGATTTCATTTTTCAGCACGACCTGGCACCTGCTCACAGTGCCAAAACCACTGGTAAATGGTTTACTGACCATGGTATTACTGTGCTCAATTGGCCTGCCAACTCTCCTGACCTGAACCCCATAGAGAATCTGTGGGATATTGTGAAGAGAAAGTTGAGAGACGCAAGACCCAACACTCTGGATGAGCTTAAGGCCGCTATCGAAGCATCCTGGGCCTCCATAACACCTCAGCAGTGCCACAGGCTGATTGCCTCCATGCCACGCCGCATTGAAGCAGTCATTTCTGCAAAAGGATTCCCGACCAAGTATTGAGTGCATAACTGAACATAATTATTTGAAGGTTGACTTTTTTTTTTGGTATTTAAAACACTTCTTTTATTGGTCGGATGAAATATGCTAATTTTTTGAGATAGGAATTTTGGGTTTTCATGAGCTGTATGCCAAAATCATCAGTATTAAAACAATAAAAGACCTGAAATATTTCAGTTGGTGTGCAATGAATCTAAAATATATGAAAGTTTAATTTTTATCATTACATTATGGAAAATAATGACCTTTATCACAATATGCTAATTTTTTGAGAAGGACCTGTATATTGCAAAAAAATTGTAGAAAATGACACTTTAAGGGAAGTATTAAAATTTTTAGAATAGGGATAGTTTCGCTACTACACAAAAAAGGAGACAAGACGGACCTCAAGAACTGGCAACCGATTACGCTTTTAAATTTCGACCGTAAGCTTTTTTAGCAAGATTTTATCTATACATATGTCTATGATTTTAGAGGACGAAATTCACCTGAATCAAGCTTGTGCCGTGCCCGGGAGGAAGATCACGGACAGCCTAGTGCTGATTAGAGATGCCATCTGTTATGCGAGAGACAGAAATATTCGGCTAGCAGTTCTAAATTTAGACTTTGAAAAAGCTTTTGACCGTGTTTCGCACCAGTACTTGCTTCAGGTACTGGAAAAAATGGGTTTACCAAAAACGTTTATAACATGGGTGGGATTGCTGTACAATGGCCTTGTCAGCAGAATTCTAGTAAATGGGCACCTATCCGAAGCTGTGAATATTTGCAGCGGCGTCCTTCAAAGGGGTCCTTTATCACCCCTCCTGTATGTGGTATGCATTGAGCCATTGGCACAAATCTTGAGAAAGGACAAATGGATTAAAAGGACTTGACATTCCAGGGACTGGTGGACTGACTGCAACCTGTGCCCACATGGATGACGTGACCCTTTTAGCCACTGACCTTTTATCTTTAAAAAGAGCAATGGACCTGACTGAGTGGTATGGTCGGGCTTCGGGAGCTAAGCTTAATAGGAGCAAGTCTAAAGCCCAGCCCTTCGGGCCGTGGGGAAGCGTAGACACAGGAGGATTGGATTTGGATTTTAAAGAAACAAACTGGAGAATTTTAGGGGTGAAATTTGACAAAGAGGGTGGAGGACAGGGAAATTGGACTGACATGATAGGGAAAGTCAGGCAAAGACTGGGGTTTTAGGGACTAAGACGATTGACTCTAGAAGGAAAGGTTTTAATATTTAAAGCAGTGATTTTACACTTGCTTTTACTTACATCCTCTGTTTTTAATCCCCCTAGGAGTTTTCTTCTAGACCTGGAGAGGGCAGTGTTCTATTTCTTGTGGGGGCCCAGGTGGGAAAGACTGAAAAGGGAGGTCATCAAGAAAAGACCAGAAAATGGGGGAAAAGGCCTCCCAGACCCCCACCTGTTTTTAGCAAGCCGCTTCACCACCCTGCATATTGGTTATGCGGTGACCCCATACAGATAAAATAAGACTGCAGCCATGTCCCGCTTTTGGATGGGTTCTTACCTGAGAGCTTTAAAAATTTTACCAAATGATTTGACAACCCCAGTGGCTTTTAATCTTCCAAAAGAATATGATTTTATCAAGAAGTTTTTAAAAAGAAGTTGTTAAGAGTCTCAGGGTGTCACCTTTTTAACCAACCACAAATCTCTTGTCTCTTTTGTGCAGGACTGGGAAACAATGAGTCCAGTTCCACACTAGTTGAGGCCAAAGAAGTGTGGAAAAATGCTGCCCACCCAACTCTCCAAAACAGGCACAAGGACATGGCGTGGATGGTGGCCCATGAGATCCTCCCGGTCAGGGATGCAAGATTGTGTGAAAACATGTTGGGAAAAGAACAATTGTAAAAAAAAAAAAAAAAAGGATGTCAAATAGAAATGGTGACAAAGTGTTTTTCGAAAGAAAAGTCTGTGGTCTGCTACCACAGACTTGATAGCCTTAAAAGTTGGGGTTTAAAGTTTAATTGTCTAATTGCAAAGCGCATTCACGCACTAGGAGTTGTGGATCATTTGTTTGTGTATGAGGACAACGTTGGTATGAATGGTAAAGAGGAGAATGGGCCCTCTGCCCTAAAGCCTGTGCACTTATACTTACCTGGTAGGGGAGACACTATGATCATGAAGGTGGTTCACCCATGGCGAGGCTCGGCCATTGCACTTCGGTTGTGCTGACCCTTGCAAATTCCCCAAATGTGGGAATCTCGACTGCATAATTTCTGGTAGTGGGGGACTGCGTCAGAGCTCTCCCTGGTCATTCGTTTAAAAATCTATCTCTGTTGTGTTTGTCGGGCGTGCTGTCAATTGATGTGCTTCCCATAAACGCAAACCTGATCGTTCGTTTTGCACTGTTTAGATTTTAAGACAGCATTAAACAATGTTGAAAGACTCGCTTTCTCTTATACAATATCGTGAATCCTAAGCAATGGTCCCGTTGATTTCTCATTAGCATCTCCATCTGTAGAAACGTAATCCTCACTTAACGTGAACACGTTCAAAAACACGTTTAAATATTGTAACATTCGTATGCATGTATCTCCGTTGAAAAGAAAACCTTGCGTTGTCACTGATCATTTCAACGTAAGAAACATACACGTTAAAGTTCAATGATGCTATCTTTAAAAACCCCAAAAGATGAAGACAGACATGCTGACAACGGATTCTGCTTTCCCTCCAATCTTACTGATGTTAAGTTTAGTGGAAAATTCAGTCAATTAACAATTATATGAAAGCACAGGGATGAAACAGAAGATGGATATATAAATACTGGGTAAAAAAAAAAAAAAACCTAAACGCCAGGATGTTTCCAAAATAATTTTTTTTTTTTTTTTAAAAAAAAGCATTTTTAATCAGTTCAGCTTTTCCCATAAAAGCTGAGGGTAAAACAGTTATTTAACATATTGTCATTTTTATTATTATTATTCATAAAGAGCAACTCGACTTTGGTTGATTATTTTATAATTTTATAAAAAGTTTTGCCAACATACTGAAAAGTAATAAAATGGCCGCCCCACAGATTGAGCAAACAGGAGAACAAAGGGAGGAGGTGGTCCCTGAGGTTTTGGCGGGAAATTCAAATTACCAGCCAGCTTCAGAGATTGGGCAAAGAGGCGGAAGTGGGGCGGCAACAGGGGCAGAGTCAAACATTTTATTTGAACAGGGGGAGGAAGTCACCTCCCAAAGAAAATTGGATATAGAGGAGGGAGAGGATGAAACGACTTCCTCTTTAGTCACCGTGCCTGAGGTGAGTTTTGTGTCAAGTAGGAGTGAAACTGATTACTCACTCCCGAATGCTCAGGTGCAGAAAAGGCCTGTGGGATCTCCTCTGTCTAAAACAGAGGGCAACTCATCGGCCAGATAGTTCCTTTATGGAAGAGCTGGAGCATATGTGGCCCCAAGAATCCCCAAATGAGGTTTCATTTTTGCACGTAAAGCTAAGAACATCATCTCCAAATGAGCCGCAAGAGAGTTCCTCTGCGGCTCTGCAGGCATTAAACATCTGCCCTCCTGACCCCAACCTCATGGGTATAAAGGAGGAGCAGGTATCACAAGAACTTTTATGATTTTAACTGAAACCTGTAGTCTTTAAATGTATTTTTAAAGAGTTAAATATCATGCCTTTTTAACCATACTGCTCACGATCCTCACTATCTCTACTCTCAATGTAAGAAGTGTGAGATCCACCATGCCAGCACAGAGTGTTTTGTCCTTTTTAAAGTCTTGTAAGTCAGATGTGTTTTTATTGCAAGAGTGTGCTCTCCCTTTAACAAATTATAGGAAGTGGGATGAGATGTGGACTCCAGGTCCCTCACTATGGAGTGGATCCAACCTTGTGGTGAGGGGTAGCACTGTGGTTAGGGATGGGCCGGCAATTTTAGCAAACATGACTTTTTTTGACAAGGATTTTAACATTTTAAATGTGTATGGTTTTACTGATAAAAATGAAAGGTATGAGCTTTTAGAAGACCTGCAGCCCCACATGTTAGGTAGGGTCCCCCTAGAAGTGGCAGGGGATTTTAACTGTGTTTTAACGCAGAAAGACAGAAAGAGGGTTGGAGAGGATTTTAAGGTTGACAAGACATCGGTTTTATTGCAGGGTTTAGTTAAAGATATTAAGCTAGTCGACTGTTTTAAGAAAATGCATCAAGGAGAGGGAGGCATCACCTGGTTTAGTGGTGATGGGGCCAGAGCCTCTCGAATCGACTATGTTTTTACAAGGGACTGCCCGCCAACCGATGCAACATTGACCCCCCTCTTTTTTTCTGACCACTTGATGCTGTCTTGCCCCTTTCACTCCCCACTGGTGTGATTGTAGGGGAGGGCTGTGGAGGCTGAACTGTTCCTTGTTGGAAGATGAGGAAGTAGTTGGAGAATATAGGGAGTGGTTCAGCCAATGGCAGACCCTCCAAGACGTTTATGATTCACGAGCACAGTGGTGGGAGATGGTAAAGGCCAGGACAAGACAGTTTTTTAGAAAGGTAGGGAAAAATAAGAAAAAGCACATGATGGGACTGCAAAAAAGACTACAGAGATATTGTAACCTTCTAAATAACGGACTGGATTTTAGTGATGATATTAAAAAAATAAAGGAAATGTCAGTTTTAAGTGAAACACGAAGCAAAGGTGTCATTTTAAGAAGCAGAGAAAGAGACAATGAAGAAGGCAAAAGTGCATCAGGTATTTCTTTAAATAAGTAATCACACGGGGAGGGGCAATAACATCACTGAAAATAGAAGGGAGGGAAGTGCACAAAACAAAATACATTTTAAGTGGGGTTACAGAATTTTATGAGGACTTATATTGTAACAAAAGTAGAAAGTGACACTTTAAGGGATGTTTTTTAGAGAAAATGATAAGCAGTCAAAGTGAGCTTTTATCCCAAGATTTTACCATTTTAGAGTTACAAAATGCTCTTAAAGGTTTTAAACAGGAAAAGTCCCCTAGAGCTAAGATGTTTTGGGACATTTTAGCACACAAACTTCTGACTGTTTTTAATGAATTGGAGACCTTAGACAGACTTCCCGACAGCTTTAGATTAGGGATAGTTTCACTACTGTATAAAAAAGAAGACAAGACAGACCTTAAAAACTGGCGTCCAATCACGCTTTAAAATTTTGACAGTAAGCTTTTTAGTAAAATTTTAGAGGATGTGATCCACCCAGATCAAGCTTGCTCTGTGCCTGGTAGAAAGATTACGGACAGCCTAGTACTGATTAGAGATACCATCTGTTATGCGAGAGACAGAAACATTTGTTCAGTAGTCGTAAATTTAGTTTTTTAGAAAGCTTTTGAACATGTTTCGCACCAATACCTTTTTCAGGTACTGCAAAAAATGGGTTTTCCAGGGAGGTTTATAGCCTGGGTGGGACTGCTGTACAATGGTTTAGTCAGCAAAATTCTTGTAAATGGGCACTTATCTAAAGCGGTGAACATATGTAGTGGTGTCCATCAGGGGTGTCCTTTATATCCCCTCCTGTATGTGGCTTGTATTGAGCCACTGGCACAGATCTTGAGAAGGGACCAATGGATCAAATGACTAGACATTCCAGGGACGGGCGGATTAACAGCCACTTGTATTTTATACATGGATGACATTACCCTTTTAGCTACTGACATGATATCTGTACGAAGAGCAATGGACTTGACAGACTGGTATGGTCGGGCCTCAGGCGCGAAACTCAATAGGAATAAGTCTGAGGCCCAGCTCTTCGGGCCGTGGGGAAACGTGGACACAGGTGGACTTGAAGTAGATTTTAAAGAGACAGATCAAAAGATTTTAGGGGTTAAATTCGACAAAGAGGGTGGAGGACGGGGAAATTGGACGGACATGATAGGGAAAGTTAGAAAAAGACTGGGTTTTTGGGGGAAAATTTTAATCTTTAAGGCGGTGATCTTACCATTGTTTTTACTTTTGTGTTCTGTTTTTAGTACCCCAAAACATTTCCTTACAGACCTGGAGAGGGCAGTTTTTTTTACTTCCTGTGGGGGTCCGAGCGGGAACGCTTGAAGAGAGAGGTCATCAAGAAAAGACCAGAAAATGGGGGAAAAGGCCTCCCAGACCCCCACCTGTTTTTAGCCAGCTGCTTCACCGTCCTGCATATTGGTTATGCAGTGACCCCATCCAGAGAAAATAAGACTGCAGCCATGGCCCGCTTTTGGATGGAGTCTTACCTGAGAGCTTTAAAAATTTTACCAAAAGATTTGACAACTCCAGTGGCTTTTAATCTTCCAAAAGAATATGATTTTATCAAGAAGTTTTTTAAAAACAAATTGTTTAGAGTCTCAGGATGTCACCTTTTTAACCAACCACAAATCTCTTGTCTCTTTTATGCAGGACCGGGAAACAGTGAGTCCAGTCCCAGGCCTCACACTAGGTGAGGCCAAAGAAGTGTGGAAAAATGCTGCCCACCCAACTCTCCAGAACAGGCACAAGGACATGGCGTGGATAGTGGCCCATGAGATGCTCCCGGTCAGGGCGGTGATGCACTCCAGTGGCATGGCCAAGAACTCAGTCTGCCCTCGTCCCGGGTGCAGTGCCCCGGAGACAGTACGACACCTACTCTGGGAGTGCGGCGCTGCGCGGGACCTGTGGGCCAAGACCGGCCCCCTGTATTTCCCGTGCCTGCCAGTGGGTAGGGTCCAGGTGGATTACAAGCTCACCATCCTTGGTGTGGGCCAGGGCTTGAAGGACTGTACTGCAAAAACAAAATTTACCTCGCTCTGGCTCACATTCAACGCAATCAAGGATGCCATCTGGACCACAAGAAACTTTACGATAAAGTTACGGTTCCCCTCCACGTGAGTGAGCAAATGGTAACATCAACGCTGCAGGGGTACCGGACGCTGTTATTCGGATGGGGTCTCACGGAAGAGGTCCTGGTCGCCACCGTACTTTGGCCCATAGATGCACCCTTACCACCACCAGCTATGGGAACAGTGGGCAGGAGGAGAGGGGATATCCACTGAGCACAGAAGCGGCAGACCAAGTGCCTGTCCTGGAGGGTGGGATGATGGCCAATTTGATAGGGACTCATCCTGGTCTTGAACAACAGATGGCATTTTAAATTGGCACCAAGATGTTTTATTTATTATTTTTACAACATTATTTTTAACACACAATTGAAAAATATGGACTTTTAAGCACAACACACAAATATTTTATAATTTTAATAGTTTCTTAAATTTGTCTATTTAATTGTCCTTTTTTTTACAAATTATTATGAAATTGTGTTTATAAATTCGTTTTTTTGGTTTTAGGAAAATGAAAAGATTGTGTGAAAACATGTTGGAAAAAAATGTGGATGTCAAAGAGAAATGGTGACAATAAAAAATTTTCTAAAGAAAAAAAAAATCTGTTCTTATCAGTTTAATATCTGATACGTCCCCTATCCGGGGACCATATATTAAATTGATTTTTGGGCGTGGGAGATGGAAGCGGGGCTTGCTCCGTCCACTCCACGTATCGACTTGGTATTGCAGTATTTCCAGGCACGGTGCACTCCCCTTTCGGGGATCAAAATTTGTTATGAAAGGCAGAGATCTTTGTTCATTAATACAGTAAGCGTCTGAGAGTGGGCAAATGAGGAATCTTAACTTTAGCTCTTGTTCAGGAGTGTGATTGCGTGCCCGTGAACGAACCACCGACTCGTCGGCCGAAAGCGAATGGTATAGTGCTGTTGTCATTCTCTCCTGAGACCACAAACAGTCACAAGGCAGAGAACTAATACACAGACTTGGTAGCCTTAAAAGTTGGGGTTTAAAGTTGGTGTACACGCCTGTCTAATTGCAAAGCGCATTCACGCACTAGGAGTTGTGGATCATGTTGACTTATACTTACCTGGTAGGGGAGACACTATGATCATGAAGGTGGTTCACCCAGGGCGAGGCTCGGCAATTGCACTTCAGTTGTGCTGACCCTTGCGAATACCCCAAATGTGGGAATCTCAACTGCATAATTTCTGGTAGTGGGGGACTGCGTCCGCACTCTCCCCTGGTCATTCGTTTAAAAAAAGAAAACTATCTGTTGTGTTTGTTGGGCGTGCTGTCAATTGAGGTGCTTCCCATAAACACGAACCTGATCGTTCGTTTGGCACTGTTTAGATTGTAAGACAGCATTAAACAATGTTGAAAGACTCGCTTTCTTTTATACAATATCGTGAATCCTAAGCAATGGTCCCGTTGATTTCTCATTTGCATCTCCATCTGTAGAAACGGAATCCTCACTTAAAGTGAACACGTTCAAAAACACGTTTAAATATTGTAACATTTGTATGCATGTCCCTCCGTTGAAAAGAAAACCTTGCGTTGTCACTGATCATTTCAACGTGGGAAACATACACGTTAAAATTCAATGATGCTATCTTTAAAAACCCCACAAGATGAAGGAAGACATGCTGACAACAGATTCTGCTTTCCCTCCAATCTTACTGATGTTAAGTTTAGTGTCAAATTCAGTCAATTAACGCTTATATGAAAGCACAGGGAGGAAACAGAAGATGGACATATAAATAATAAAAAATAAACACCAGGATGTGCTTAAATGCGAAAGGGACATTCTCCAAAATAAAAATAAAAAAAGAAAGCATTTTTAATTAGTTCAGTTTTTCCCATAAAAGCGAAGGGTAAAACAATTATTTAACATCTTGTCATTATTATTATTATTATTCATAAAGGGCAACTCAACTTTGGTTGATTATTTTATAACTGAATTTTGTTTAACGAATAATCAAGTCAAGTCAATTTTATTTGTATAGCGCATTTCACAACACACATCGTTTCAAAGCAGCTTTACAGAAGATCAGCATTAACAGACAATAAAACTGTAATGTCTATAAAGTTGATGAATCATCATTGTGTAATTTAGATAAAATACGATTCTTAATAGTGTTTAAAAATAATTAAATAATAATTGTATAAATAACCCCAGTGAGCAAGCAGTAGGCGACTGTGGCAAGGAACACAAAACTCCATAAGATGTAGATTAATGGAGAAAAATAACCTTGGGAGAAACCAGACTCACTGTGGGGGGCAGTTCCCCTCTGGCTAACATTATGAATGTAAATATTACTTATGTATAGTTAAAATCATGGTTTAAAATTATTAAACTAAGTAAGGGTTAAGGGTCAGTGTTTAAACATCGATTGTTTTTGAACTGTAAGATTAATGACCACAGTCTTTGAAGTCCATATAGATGCAATTGTCCTTGTTAATTGGCTGATGAAGGCTTTTGTTGGCAATAGTTAGTCTATGCATTCCATTTCAAGATCGTAGTCCATCAATAGACCGAGGTGATGCAGGTTGGAGTTGGCATCATTTCATCCTCTGAAGTCCATCATAATATACTGAAGAAGTGATATATGGCTGGCACCAGCTGCATTTAGTCATCATCATTCAGCGACATGTAGCAGTGGAGTCCAACACGAAGCAGGAATGGAGCTGGATCCAGCCGGTTCTGGTGACCTCAGGATAGGAGTCCTGAGGTTGAGACAGGGAAACAAATAAAAAGATGTAAGCATAGATGCCAATTTATTGCAGAGTTAGAGATCATGATCATGGTTTCTGGTTCCAGCAGACCCAACTAAAGCAGCCTAATTGTGGGTTGGAGGATAAATTAGGTGTATGCCTGGCTAAATAGATGAGTCTTTAGTCTAGACTTAAACTGAGAGAGTGTGTCTGCATCTCGAACAGTGTTTGGGAGGCTATTCCATAGTTTAGGAGCCAAATATGAAAAGGATCTACCTCCTTTTGTGGATTTTGATATTCTAGGAACTATTAACAGGCCAGAATTTTGTGATCTTAATGAACGTGATGGAATATAGCGTGGTAGAAGATCACTTAAGTACTGCGGATCTAGACCATTCAAAGCTTTGTACGTAGTTAACCGAATTGTAAAATTAATACGGAATTTAACAGGTAGCTAATGTAACAACGATAAAATGGGGCTAATATGATCATATCTCTTGATTCTCGTTAGCACTCTGGCTGCTGCATTTTGAACCAATTGAAGTTTATTTATTGATCTTGCTGGACATCCTCCCAGTAATGCATTACAATAATCTAGTCTTGAGGTCATGAACGCATGAATTTGTTTTTCGGCATCAGCAACAGAGAGCATATGCCTTAATTTAGCAATATTTCTTAGGTGGAAGAATGCTGTTCTACAAACATTTGTAAATTGATTTTCAAAGGACAGATTGGTATCAAATATAACACCTAAGTTCTTTGCTTTTGAAGATGATGTAACAGTACATCCATCTAGTGTCAAATTATATTTTAGCGGCTTATTTTTAAGAGTTTTTTGGTCCAATAATTAGAACCTCTGTTTTGTCAGAATTGAGTAGAAGAAAATTTCTGGCCATCCAATCTTTTATTTCATCGATACACACTGCTAATTTTGAGAATTGTGAAATCTCATCTGGTTTTGAAGAAATATAAAGTTGTGTATCGTCAGCATAGCAGTGGAAACTTATTCCACGATTCCTGATAATATCTCCCAGGGGAAGCATATACATGGAGAAAAGCAGAGGCCCTAAAACTGATCCCTGTGGCACTCCATATTTTACTTTTGTTTGGTTTGACAATTCCTCATTTACATAGACAAAGTGGTAGCGGTCTGCTAAATATGACCTAAACCATGCTAATGCAACTCCACAAATTCCAACATAATTCTCCAGCCTATTCAAGAGAATGTCATGATCTATCGTGTCGAATACAGCACTTAGATCTAAAAGCACTAGAAGAGAAATGCAGCCGCGATCTGATGATAAGAGCAAGTCATTTGTAACTCTGATAAGTGCAGTCTCTGTACTGTGATGAGGCCTAAATCCTGATTGAAATTCTTCATATATACTATTTCTCTGTAGAAATGAACATATTTGGGAGGATACTACCTTTTCTAGTATTTTAGACATAAACGGGAGATTTTAAATTGGTATATAATTATCAAGTTCTCCAGGATCAAGTTGTGGCTTTCTTAATAAGCGGTTTGATAATTGCCATTTTAAAGTTTCTTTAAATATATATAAAGAAAGAATAATGCGACCACACGGCATCCTCCGAGGTCAGAAATAGAAATGAAGCGCCGTGTCAAACTAAGACAAAGAAGCTTCGTCATTCACCGATCCGGGAGAGATAGAAATAAAGAACCGTATCTGCTATTGAAGTGGACACCTTCACCTAAACACGCAGGATTACCTACATGCTCACAATGGATTTTGTCTTCCCTTCAAGCTCACTGTTCAGTGTAAGAGAAAAGTGAGATTAGCCTCACTTATAAAAAGTACAGAGCCGAAGTTAAACTTTGAACCCAATGGATCCGAAAAAAAGCCACGATTTCCATTCATAAGAGAATAAAAAGGTCTGTTCGGCCCGCGTTTGATTAGCTACTCTGAAACAAGAGACTTCATCATCCTTCACTGAGAAGTGGATTGAAACAAAGCTAGGTGTGGTGTCAGCGTTGGTTGGGCACGCATTGGCAATGCTTACACATTGTTCCCATTTACACGGTAAGGCAACGGATAATATAACATTGCGAAGGGCGCACAAAAATATCGAAGAAGAAAATATAAATCCCAAATATTCAAAACGCGAGTAGAAAGATAGGTTTGGCTTCAGAATGTTGTTTCAACTATAGGTACAACAACACGTCAATGGCCGTCGAGCTAAGACACAAAGGAGGCGCCTTATAGTCTCCGCGTTTCATGTGGACACGTTAACCACAACATGCCGGAGTACGTTCTGGCAATGGATTCCGTTTTCTCTCAAAGCCTACTGATTTGACATTTAAGAGAAATGCAAGTTAAACACCACTTATTTAAAAGTACAGAGCTGAAATAAAACAACAGGCCCAAATAGATCCGGGAAAGCCATGATTTGCATTCAAATGTGAATAAAATAGTCAGTTCGGCCACCACATTTGATTACGCTGACACAAAGAGACTTCGGTCCTTCACAGAGACATTGGGTGAGGGGGGTGTGGACGCGTTGTCAATGTTAATACTTCTTACCCCTTTTACGTGGAAAGGGACGTGCAATATACGGCATTACAACACCAAGGACAAATAATGAATCCCAAATGTTCAAAGGTGAGTAGAAAGAGCAGTTTGGCCTCCACACTGGGTTTTGGCCAATGGCACTCCAGCTGCCTTCGAGCTGAGAGAAAGACATCAAGTGATGTATCATTTCAGCATTTGTTTGGGGAACAATGCTTTGCTTGTTACGCTGAAAAGTGTTGCACACTGATAATGCATCGAGGAGAGGCATGGTCCATTTTGTTTGGTCCCGCACTGGTCAAACCGTCCATGTCTGCTTGATAGTTTGTGACCTTTGACGCTCTCACCGTGACCTCATCTCGCTTTTCCGTTTCCGGCCGTCCTCTCACGGAGTGACTACTGCATCGCTTCTCGGCCTTTTGGCTAAGATCAAGTGTTGTATCTGTTCTTATCAGTTCTATACATGGCGTCCCGCTTTGCGGGAGAGTTGCGATTGCCACTCACAGAGAGAAGGTCTTTGCACGCTATTGCAGGGAGTCATATCTGTCGAGAGGTATATTGCTTTTGCTTATAATTTAATACTTGCTTTTGTTGTTAATTGTGCTTGAGTTTTTTAGGTTGGTGAGCAGAGAACGAACACCGTTTTAAAGGCAAGTTATACTTTAACTATTTATTTCTGTGTTTTAAGTATTTATTGTTTGCTAGGGTTTTAAAGAAAGTTTTTCCTTTTGTAAGCTGTTGGTGCCTCCACCATGTCGGCTGCTCGTGTCGGCGTGCGGAGGCACCAGAGTGTTAGGTTTTTATTTAAAACCAAAGAGGATGGGTCCCTCCTGGAGATGTCCAGACTGGACTTTTCCAGGAAACTCATCCAAAAAACGCTTGGGTTTTTTTCTTTGAATCGTGGGTTTGATGTGAGCTTTAAGACTGCCGCTACTCTTAATGTTTTCTGGTCTCGTTTTGAAATGGTAACAGCAAATTTCTCTATGTTCAAGTTGGAGAAACAGACTGACAATTCTATGAAAATAGTAGATGTCAGGATGTTTAAAGAAACTGAATGGAGAGGATATTTCCGTATGGTTGGCAAGATATTGCTCTGTGCTTAGACAGCCAGTCAAGATATTAGAGAAAGATGGCATCTGGAACTGTGCTTGGAGAGTGCCCATAAAACAATGGGCTGATCCAAGTGGTTTCCAGGGCCTGAGTCATATACCCTCCATGATTGTGCTGGGAGAAAACAGAGGTTACATTCATTATCAAGGGATGCCCAAATTGTGCTGCAAATGTGGCCAAAATGGACATCTCGCTGAGGCATTCCAGGAAACAGTATGCGGTAAGTGTAAAGAAATTTGACATAATTTTGAAGAATGTACCAATGGCAGAAAGTGCAATCTCTGAGGTGAATTTACCAATCTCTACAGAGATTGCCCTAAATCTTTTGCCACCAAGTTAAAAATGTACAAAATGGCCACCCAGCATGGCCAACAAACAAATGAAAAGGAGACGGTCCCTGAGGAAGTGGAGGGAAATTCAAATCCCCGGATAGCCTCAGGGATTGGCTAAAAGGATATGGGCGGGGCGACCAAGGAGGCAGAGGTAACAGGTGAATGGGGAGAGGTGGCCACACCCCGCAGTTGGAAAACATTAGTGAAGAGGTGGTTACGGAGAAAATGGAAGACAAAGAAGAGATGGAAGGGGGATCACAAGGAACGGCCACCTCTTCCCTAGAAACCGTAACTGAACTGGAAATGGAGGAGAGTGAAGCAAATAATAGTGGAACAGACTCAATAGCTTTGCTCCCTAATGGTCAGTTGCAAAAGAGGCCTGCGGGATCCCCTCTATGTGAAACAGAAGAAAAAAAGCTGAGGGCTTCACATAGGCCTGGGAGTCTGAGTATGGATGAGCAGGATCATGTGTGGCCCTCTGGGTCCCCACATTTTTTATTTATTTTTTTTGCAAATAAAGCTAAGATCATCATCGCCAAAAGAGCCGCGGGGACACCCCTCTGCGGTCCTGGAGGCCTTGGCCTCCTGCAACCATACTGCTTATGGCCCTCACAATTTCAACCATCAATGTGAGAAGTGTGAGGTCCCACATACGAGCACAGAGTGTTCGAACCCTTTTAAAAAATTTTAAAGTGATGTTGTGTGCTGTACCTTTTATACCCCAGTATAAGAAGTGGGAAGAGATGTGACCCCTGGCCCCTCAATATGGAGTGGATCCAACTCAAACAAAAATTATGGAGTTGCAATTTTAATAAATAATCCTCACATCTTGGTGAAGGGCATAACAGTGGTGGAAAGACGGACAGGCCATTTTAGCTAAATTGACTTAAGTCAATGTTTTCAATGTCTTAAATGCATATGGTTTTACAGGGAAAAAATGAAAGGTATGAGCTTTTACAAGATCTGCAGCCCCACATGCTAGGTTGGGCTCCCCTAATGGTAGCAGGGGATTTTAATTGTGTTTTATCTAAAACGGACAGGAAAAAGGCAGGGGAAGATTTTAAAGAAGATAAAACATCAGTTTTACTGCAAAGTTTAATTAAAGATTTTAAATTAGTGGACTGTTTTAAGACTTTGCATCCTAGGGAGGAGGGCTTCACCTGGGTCAGTGGTGATGGTACCAGAGCCTCCCACATTGACTATGTTTTTACATGTGACTGCCCGCCAACGGATGCTACATTGACTCCCCTGTACTTCTCCGATCACGCAATGCTATCGTGCACTCTTTCAATAACGCTGGGTGTGGTGGTAGGAGGGGGGATCTGGAAGCTGAACTACTCTCTGTTACAGGATCAGGATATAGTTAAAGAATATAGGGAGCAGTTCAGCCAGTGATGACCCTCCAGGACTTTTTGATTCACGTGCACTGTGGTGGGAGATGGTAAAAGATAGGACGAGAGGGTTTTTTTTAGACAGAAGGGAAAAGAGAAGAAAAATAGGGAAAGGAGGTGCATGAGGGGGGTGCAGAAAAGACTGATTTTAATGAAGAAATTAAAGCGGTCAAAAAGTTAATGTCAGTTCTAGCTGAAGTTCAAAGCAAGGGTGTCATTGCAAGGAGTAAAGAACAATAAATTGAAGAAGGGAAAAAATGCACATGGTACTTTAAGAAAATAATGACATGGGGAGGGGCAATCACAAATGTAAAAGTAAGAGGGAGGAAAAAAAAACGAGGGTGATTTTAGAAGGTATCGAATTTGTTCATGAGGATCTTTATAGAAAAAAAATCATATGTGATGACACTCTAAAGGACATTTAAGTTTTTTTTTTAAAAAAAGGTTGACGACAAAGGGGTGTTTTTATTACAAGATTTTGAAATCCCAGAGTTAGAGAAAGCTCTTAAAAGGGGAAGTACCCAGGAATGGATGGGCTGCCCCTAGAGTTTTATCTGACTTTCTGGGATGTTTTAGCTCCTGACTTACTGATGCTTTTTACAGAGTTTGAGACCTATGACAGACTTCCTGACAGTTTTAGAATAGGGATAGTTTTGCTACTACACAAAAAAGGAGACAAGACGGACCTCAAGAACTGGCAACCGATTACGCTTTTAAATTTCTACCGTAAGCTTTTTAGCAAGATTTTATCTATACATATGTCTACGATTTTAGAGGAAGTAATTCACCTGGATCAAGCTTGCGCTTTGCCCAGGAGGAAGATCACGGACAGCCTAGTGTTGATTAGAGATGCCATCTGATACGCGAGAGACAGAAATATTCGGCTAGCAGTTATAAATTTAGACTTTGAAAAGCATTTGACCATGCCTCGCATGGTCAATAACCATGGTGGGATTGCTGTACAATGGCCTTGTCAGCAGAATTCTAGTAAATGGGCACCTATCCGAAGTTGTGAATATTTGCAGCGGCGTCCGTCAGGGGTGTCCTTTATCACCCCTCCTATATGTGGTTTGCATTGAGACATTGGCATAAATCTTGAGAAAGGATAACTTGATTAAAAGGACTTGACATTCCGGGGACCGGTGGACTGAATGCAACCTGTGCCCTATATATGGATGATGTTACAATTTAGATACTGACCTTTTATCTTTAAAATTAGCAATATTTTTATATGTTTATATGTTCTGTTTTTAGTCCCCCTAGGAGTTTTCTTCTAGACCTGGAGAGGGCAGTGTTCTATTTCTTGTGGGGGTCCAAGTGCGAAAGGCTGAAAAGGGAGGTCATCAAGAAAAGACACGAAAATTGAGGAAAAGGCCTGCCAGTATCTCTTAAATTACCTAAAGAACATGATTTTATCAAATGTTTTTTAAAGAAACATGCTTTGGAGAACCTTGATGTCATCATTTTAACTAATCACAAGTCTATTGTTTCTTTTGTGCAGGATCCGGAAACGATAAGTCCAATACAGGGCCTCACACCAGACAAGGCCAAAAATGTTTGGCGGAATGCTGCCCACCCCGCTCTCCAGAACAGGCTCAACGACTTGTCGTGGATGGTGGCTCACGAGATCCTCCCGGTCAGGAAAAAAAAAATTAACTTCGCTCTGGCTCACCCTCAACACAATTAAGGACGCCATCTGGACCACCAGAAACCTGGTAGTCGGGAAACGCATTACGGTCCCCCTCCACGCAAGCGACTAATATCATCAATGCTGCAGGGGTACTAGGCGTCGTCATTCAGACAGGGGGGCAGGGGTCAAATGGGGAAGGTCCCGGCCACACCGCACTTGGCCGCCCGTAGTTGCACCCTTACCACCAGTGGTTACAGGAACAGCGGACCTGAGGAGAGGGGATCTCCGCTGGGCACAGAAGGGACGGGTCGAGTACATGTTCTGGAGAGTGGAGTGGAGGCACACTCGGGCTCACACCCGGTCCTGCACAAGTACTTTTAAATATCTGGTGGATTTTATTGTTTTATTGTGGTTTTTAGCCTTCTCAGACCTAACAACACATCCCGGTGCATAACACAATGGATACATGGACTAATGTATATAAAACACTGCCCAAAAAATTGTCTGATTGTTACTTTCTCTCCTCTTTGTTTATGGTGTTTTAAGTTGCTTTTATTATTTTTAAGCTGATCTTATGCTTCTAATATAAAAAAGGTGATGTGATGGTATGTTGATATAAATGTATGATGTATTTAAAGTGGTTTGTGACAATAAAACTTTTTTTCTAAAGAAAAAACAAATCTGTTATCAGTTTAATATCTGATACGTCCCCTATCCGGGGACCATATATTAAATTGATATTTGGGCCTGGGAGATGGAAGCGGGGCTTGCTCCGTCCACTCTACATATGACTTTGTATTGCAGTATTTCCAGGCACGGTGCGCTCCCCTTTCGGGGGATCAAAATTTGTTATGAAAGGCAGAGATCTTTGTTCATTAATACAATAAGCGTCTGAGAGTGGGAAAATGAGGAATCTTAACTTTAGCTCGTTCAGGTGTGTGATTGCGTGCCCGTGAACAAACCGCCGACTCGTCGGCCGAGAGCGAATGGTATAGCGGTGTTGTCGCTCACTCCTGAGACCACAAACAGTCACAAGGCAGAGAACTAATACACAGACTTAGCCTTAAAAGTTGGAGTTCGTAGTTGGTGTACACGCCTGTTTGATTGCAAAGTGCATTCACGCACTAGGAGTTGTGGATCATTTGTTTGTGTATGAGGACAACGTTGGTATGAATGGTAAAGAAGAGAATGGGCCCTCTGCCCCAAAACCCTTGCACTTATACTTACCTGGTAGGGGAGACACTATGATCATGAAGGTGGTTCACCCAGGGCGAGGCTCGGCCATTGCACTTTGGCTGTGCTGACCTCTGCGAATTCCCCAAATGTTGGAATCTCGACTGCATAATTTCTGGTAGTGGAGGACTGCGTCCTCGCTCTCCCCTGGTCATTCATTAAAAAAAAGAAAACTTTCTCTGTTGTGTTTGTCGGGCGTGCTGTCAATTGCGGTGCTTCCTATAAACACGAACCTGATCGTTCGTTTTGCATCGTTTAGATTTTAATACAGCAGTAAACAATGTTGAAAGACTCGCTTTCTTTTATACAATATTGTGAATCCTAAGCAATGTTCCTGTTTATTTCTTATTTGCATCTCCTTCTGTAGAAATGGAATCCTCACTTAATGTGAACACGTTCAAAAACACGTTTAAATATTGTAACATTCGTATGCATGTCCCTCCGTTGAAAAGAAAACCTTGCGTTGTCACTGATCAATTAAACGTGAAACATACACGTTAAAGTTCAATGATGCTATCTTTAACAACCCTGCAAGATGAAGGAGGACATGCTGACAACGGATTCCACTTTTCCTCCAATCTTACTGATTTATGAGTTTAGTGGAAAATTCAGTCAATTAACGCTTATGAAAGCACAGGGAGGAAACAGATAAATGGACATAAATACTGGGTTAAAAAACAAAAAAACTAAAAGGCCAGAATGTGTGCTTACATGTGAAAGGGACATTCTCCAAAATAAAAATAAAAAATATATAAAAGAAAGCATTTTTAATCAGTTCAGTTTTTCCCACTATAGCTGAGGGTACAACAATTATTTAACATCTTGTCATTATTATTATTCATAAAGGGCAACTCGACTTTGGTTGATTAAGTTATAACTGAATTTTGTTTAACGAATGCAAGTATCGACAACACTAATGACAAATTCTCTTAAAAAAACAAATTCTAATTAGGTGTCAATTCCATCACAAAAACTATAACACTACATTTTTCAATAAATATATGTAACAGGAACTAAATGGTTTACCACTGATGGCATATTTAAACGAATCATGTGAAAATCTTATAGATTAAATGGCAAATATCTCTTAGAACGGACTCCTATTTATCTGAACTTTGAAACTGGAATTTCTGTTACACAAGTTGAATTTTCTTGCGCTGTATCAAACTAAGACAAAGGAAATCTGCCGTTCACCGATCCGAGAGATATAGAAATAAAGAACCGTATCTGCTATTGAAGTGGACGCCTTCACCTAAACACGCAGGATTACCAACGTGCTCACAATGGATTTTGTCTTCCCTTCAAGCTCACTGTTCAGTGTAACAGAAAAGTGAGATTAGCATCACTAATTAAAAGTACAAAGCCGAAGTTAAACTTTGGACCCAATGGATCCGATAAAGAAAAGAAAAGAAAAAAAAGCCACAGTTTGCGTTCATAAGAGAATAAAAAGGTCTGTCTGGCCCCCGCGTTTGATTAGCTACTCTGAAACAAGAGACCTCAGCGTCCTTCACTGAGAGACTGAAACAAAGGTAGGTGTGGTGTCAGCGTTGGTTGGGCACACATTGACAATGCTTACACATTGTTCCCTTTTACATGGAAAGCCAATGGGCAACATTGCAAAGGGCACACAAAAACATATTAGAAAATATAAATCCCAAATATTCAAATGTGAGTAGAAAGATAGGTTTGGCTTCAGGATGTGGTTTCAACTATAGGTACAACGACACGTCAGCGGCATGTCGACCACAACATGCCAGAGTACGTGCTGGCAATGAATTCCATTTTCTCTCCAAGCCAACTGATGTGACATTTAAGAGAAATGTATTTAAGCCCCACTAATTTAAAAGTATAGAGCCAAAATAAAACAACGGGCCCAAATGGATCCGGGAAAGCCATGATTTGCGTTCAAATGTGAATACAATATTCAGTTTGGCCGCCACGTTTGATTACGCTGACAAAAAGAGACCTCGGCCCTTAGCCGAGACATTGGGTGGGGGTGTGGACACGTTGTCAATGTTAATACTTCTTACCCCTTTTTACGTGGAAAGGGAAGTGCAATATATGGCATGACAACACCAAGGACACATAATGAATCCCAAATGTTCAAAGGTGAGTAGAAAGATCAGTTTGTCCTCCACACATGGTTTCGGCCAGTGGCACTCCAGCGGCCTTCAAGCTGAGAGAAAGACATAATGTATCATTTGAGCATTTGTTGGGGGGAACAATGCTTTACTTGTTACGCTGAAAAGTGTTGCGTGCTGATATTGCATCAAGGAGTGGCATGGTCCATTTTGTTTGGTCCCGCACTGGTCAAACCGTCCATTTATGCTTGATAGTTTGTGACCTTTGACGCGCTGTGACCTCATCTCATCTCATTTTCAGTTTCCCCTGTTGTGCCGAAATTGGTCCCTGAGCCAGAATCTGACTCGCATGACGTCAGTTGACGAGACAGTGGTGCAAGTTTAAAACTCTTTCGTCTACAAAGCATTTATAAACAATCTTTTTCACACAATTAATCCAAAGGCAATGTAGTAATTTGTTATTTAAATGCATGAAAGTGTGAATTAAAAAACGTAATAATTTTTTTTATTTTGATGAAGTAACAAATGGCAGCTGAGATGTAGCCTACACTTGTTATTCTGAAACGGAGCAGAGGCTTCGACAGTGCAAGCATTACACCATATGTTGCTAGCGTTGCAGTTGTGAATAATCAGTTTGTGTAATGTGCTTTGATATATGTTGATTAGGTCAAATGTGTACCTTATGCTAAATAGTGTATTATGTGAAAGAGGACTGCACATTGGCGGAACAAGCATTCAAGGAATTTCACGCCTTTCGCAGATAAAACAAAGTAGAATTTAACTGCATTGACATGCTATTCATGTAGGTTATGGTGTTATTCTAGTCATTTTATATGTAATATTGACTATATGAACTCTTATCCTTGGACCTAAACATGAAAATCATACAAATGTATATTCATTAATCTGTATCATTATGGTTTACACATACAATTTCAATAAACATACTAAAGAACATTGATGAAATGAGTATATGTACAACGAGACATATTATATAAGTAACATATTGTTAGATAGTAAGGCACACAGACAAATCTGACAATTGAAGTGAATATATGAGGGTAAGTTAAATTAGTGAGCCACTATGTTTGTGGATGGCATACTCACATTTTCATCATAGGGGAAAGGTAGATCCCAAAATTGCTAAAGGATTTAAAGATTTTACTTTGTAATACACAAACGTTTATTCCCACTGTGCAAGTATTTATTTGTTCATGTACTGCAAAAAGCACATTTCTGCTTATTTTTGTATAAAGATTAATCTTATCTGTAATAATATCCTTTTGCTATAGCATATCAATTGTAATATCCTTTATCCATAACAACATGGGTTTACCTGTGGGCAGAATAATTTCGACAATCTCATCTGAACACCTGCTAAAATTATATTGCTCTCCCTCAACTCAGCATTTTGAGGCCACATCACATTTATGCTGGTGACATATCGTCCTATGGAGGCTGGGTCCTCAAAACCATATGACTGTATGTTTAATAAAATGGGTTTACCTGTTGGGATTATCATTTTGGCCATGCTATCATTACACCTGCCAAAATTGTAGTGCCCTCCCAATCTCAGAATTAAAAGTTCACAAAGACATCATATTTAAACTGGGGACATGTCTTCCTATGGAGGCTTTTTCCTCAACTATTTGACAGTCCCTTTAATAAAATAGGTTTACCTGGGGGGATTATAATTTTGGCAACGTTATCATTACACCTGACGAAATTGGAGTGCCCTCTCAATCTCGGGATTAAAAGTTCACAGAGACATCACATTTACACTGGGGACATATTTTCCTATGGAGGCTGTGTCCTCAAAACCATTTGATTGTAGCTTTAATAAAATGGGTTTACCTGCGGGGATTATCATTTTGGCAATGCTATCATACAACCTTCAAAATTTGAGTGCCCGCCCAATCTCAGGATTAAAAGTTCACAGAGACGTCACATTATGCAAGGAAGATGACGGTGCGGTAGCACGCAGCTGCCGCTCCTGATCCAAAATTATGCTATTTGTGTCACTTAACCCGACTTTTACGGCACATGGACATCGGAGAAACCGGTGTTAGTGTCTTCCATCGCCAGACACTGCTAAAACATAAGATTCATGCAACAACCAAGCAACATGATGATCTGCAGGAGAAGCTAAGTGGACTCGGCTTGCTGCGGAGACCAGTTCTCCAGTTCTCGGCATCGTCTGATGCCATTGTTCGGGGGAGGGGACGTCATAAACGGTTTGCATGGAAGCGAAAGTGCGGCAAGAGGGCGGGGGGGGGGTCCATGCTAGGCTAAAAACAAACTTTAGCCGGCCGGCTCTCCCGTCTATCCTGCTCTCAAATATTTGCTCCCTGGACTATAAAACTGGACTACATCCGACTTCAGCAGACTACGCAGCGCGAGCTTAGAGACTGCTGCATCTTTGTTTTCACGCCATTCAGCTAGACGGGCTCGCCTCGTTTCGTGCCCAGAGAAATGCAGCTCTGTGCGTTAAGACTCGCGGTGGTGGCTTGTGTGTTTACATCAACACGGAATGGTGCAATAACTCTATGCTAGTCTCTAGTTACTGCTCATCGCTGGTGGAGCTTGTGACTGTTAGATGCAGACCTTTTTATTTACCACGGGAATTCAC
Organism: Xyrauchen texanus; assembly: GCF_025860055.1. Classification (NCBI taxonomy): domain Eukaryota; kingdom Metazoa; phylum Chordata; class Actinopteri; order Cypriniformes; family Catostomidae; genus Xyrauchen; species Xyrauchen texanus. The sequence continues at coordinate 1,964,372 of NC_068320.1, forward strand.
CACTGTTATTATAACCAGAGTTTACATTCCCCCCGGTGCTAACGCTAAGGAAGCGCTCTGAACTGTATGGGCTATTAGTGAACTGCAGAATGCTCACCCTGAAGGATTGTTTATTGTTGCCGGAGATTTCAACCATGGGAATCTCAAAGTGCACCCTAAATTCTATCATTATGTGGACATTGCAACGAGAAGGGCGAACCTGCTTGATCTTGTTAACACAAACATCCCAGGTGCGTACCGGGCGGAGCCCCGCCCCCACCTCGGCTACTCAGACCACATCTCTGTTATGCTAATTCCAGCACACAGACCACTCGTCAGATGCACAAAACCGCTCCAGAAGTAGGTGAAAACCTGACCAACAGCAGCCATCTCTGCTCTTCAGGACTGTTCTGATTGTACTTACTGGCACATGTTCAGGGAGGCTGCAACATATGGCGACTCTACCAACTTGGGAGGAATACACAGAATCAGTGACCAGCTACATCAGCAAGTGCATTGATGATGTCATCTTCTCCAAGACCATCACCACACACTCCAACCAGAAGCCGTGGATGACTGTGGAGGTGCGTGCACTGCTGAGGACCCGAGACTCCACCTTCAGAGCAGGCGACAAGGCTGCCTAAAGAACAGCGAGGGCCAAACTGTCCCAGGCCATCAGAGAGGCAAAGCGCGCACATGCCCAGAGAATCCACAGTCACTTCCAGGACAGCGGCGACATTCTGTAGCGCAACTACAGAACAACATCAGTTGCCTGTGACAAAGATACCTCCCTTCCAGATGCGCTGAACGACTTCTACGCTAGGTTTGAAGCACAGAACGACGTTGTGGCAGGGCGGAGGGCGGGGCCGGGTCGTTATTCTACACACCCGGTCCCTTATCAGGCAAATCAAGCCTCCGAGAGGGATAAAGGCCGTGTTTGTCTTTTGTTTAAGTTAATCATTAAAATATTATTTATGTCGTCAAGCCGGTTTTCGCCGCCTCCTTTCCATTGAATTGCTTTACACTGGTGCCGAAATCCGGGAAGGAGGAGGGATATGCCGTAGTAGAGTTCTCGCCACTACCATCCACCCCAACGGAGCAGCCGCGAGGGGAGAAGGGGCTCCTAACCGACCGCCTGGAGCGGTCAGGGCTGCTGCCAAGGGCGGAGGAGTCCCCTACAGGCTGCTGAAACCTTGGCCATCTGCAGGGGGATGGAGGAGCCCACCAGCCTCAAAGCGGAGGAACGGCCGCCGACTGAGAGCGGGGGGGGCTAGCTGCCGACCGCCTGGAGCTGGAGAACCGCTGCGGCAGCGGCTGGAGGACTGCCACCAATCCGCCCGGAGAGGCGGGGCTGTCGTCCGTTAGAGGGTGGAGGAGTGGCCGAGGAACAAGCTACGGCTTATCGGAGAACTGGTGAGTAAGTGTTTTTTTTTTCTTCATCTCTCTCTCTCTCTCCGCTCTCTACCACTGCCGATCCGTGTTGGCCTTTTCCCTCTGATTTAAATTATACAGTGTTTTTTGGGGGGGTACTACACTGTTACAGGAAGTACCCCCCATTTTTAATATTTCTGTTTCCCTCCTCTTGTCCCCTCCCTCATCCAGGTAGACGGGGATGAGTGGATATACACAACTAATTAAGCCTCCGAGAGGGATAAAAGCCGATTGTGGATGGTGGTGCGACGAGAGAGAGACTGTTTACGGACATATACATCATGTGTGTGTTTTGTCTTTTGTTTAAGTTAATCATTAATATATTGTTTATATATCGCCAGGCCGGTTCTCGGATACGCCTTTCCATTGAACTGCTTTACAGACGTGGTGGCAAGGAAGACCACCCCTCCTCTCAATGACCAGGTGCTGGACCTGTTCAACATTCCTGGCAAGGTACTCAGAGGATGTGCAGACCAGCTGGCAGATGTTCTTACCGACATCTTCAACATCTCTCTGAGCAGTGCTGTCGTTCCAACGTGCTTTAAGGCCACCACCATCGTCCCCATGCCAAAGAAGTCTTCAGTGTCCTGCCTCAACGACTACAGTCCCATCGCACTCACACCCATCGTCATGAAGTGCTTCGAGAGGCTCGTCATTAGGCACATTAAGACCCAGTGCAGTTTGCGTATCGTCCCAACCGTTCAATAGATGACGCCATCGCCACCATCCTCCATCTGGCCCTCACCCACCTAGATAAAAATGACTCATACATTTGCATGCTGTTCATAGACTTCAGCTCAGCATTCAACACAATCCTTCCTTAGCACCTGATTGGAAAGCTGAACCTGCTGGGCCTGGACACCTCCCTCTGCAACTGGATCCTGGACTTCCTGACTGGGAGACCGCAGTCAGTCCGGATCAGGAACAGCATCTCCTCCACCACCACCACACTGAGCACTGGGGCCCCCCCAGGGTTGTGTACCCAATCCACTGCTGCACAGTTGTGAGTCAGCAGTGTGAACAGAAATGCACAGGTCAAACCACATCATTAAGTTCACCGATGACACGACCTTGGTGGGTCTCATCAGCAAGAACGACGAGTCAGCATACAGAGAGGAGGTGCAGCGGCTAACGGACTGGTGTAGAGCCAACAACCTGTCTCTGAATGTGGACAAAACAAAAGAGATGGTTGTTGACTTTAGGAGAGCGCAGCGTGACCGCTCTCAACTGAAAATCGGTGGCTCCTCTGTGGAGATCGTCAAGAGCACCAAATTTGTTTGGTGTTCACCTGGCGGAGAACCTCACCTGGTCCCTCAACACTAGCTCTATTGCCAAGAAAGCCCAGCAGCATCTCTACTTTCTTCAAAGTCTGATGAAAGCACAACTCCCACCCCCCATCCTCACTACATTCTATAGAAGGACTATTGAGGGTATCCTGAGCAGCTGCATCACTGCCTGGTTTGGGACTTGCTGGTTTTGGACCTTGTTGGACCATTAGAGAGGACATCACTTTGTATTAGTCCTAGTGGACTATGCAATGCGACATTCGGAAGCAGTGCCTCTGAGCAACATATCAGCACGTAGTGTTGTGGAGGCACTCTTCAAAATAATCTCCCGGGTGGGGATTCGGAAAGAAATTCTCACCGTCAGGGCACAACTTTTATGTCACGGACACTACACAAGCTCTGAACTATTAGGTATTAAATTGATTCGACCAGCTTTTACCATCTGCAGACAGATGGCCTGGTGGGACAATTTAATAAAACCCCAAAATATGATTCGTAAGTTTGTGCACGAGGATGCTAAAAATTAGGATAAATGGCTCAACCCCCTGTTATTGGCATTACAAGAGGTCCCGAAAGCCTCTACCGGCTTCTCCCTGTTCGAGCTGATGTATGGGCGGCGCACGGGTGGGGTGCTTGACGTCATCCATGAAGCTTGGGAGGAGGGATCTTCAGATAGCAAGAATGAAATTCAGTACGTTCTTGATCTTAGAGCAAAACTGCACACCTTGGGGCAACTAAAACAGGAGAATTTGCTCCAAGCTCAAGAACGGCAGAGCCAACTGTATAACAGGGGAACTTGACTACGGGAATTTGCACCGGGGAGGTATAATGATATCATTGCCAAAATTATAATCCCCTGATAAACCCATTTTATTAAAACTACAGTCAAATGGTTGAGGACACAGCTTCCATAAGAAGGCATGTCCCCAGTGTAAATGTGATGTCTCTGTGAACTTTTAATCCTGAGGTTGGGAGTGCACTCCAATTTTGGCAGGTGTAATGATAGCATTGCCAAAATTATAATCCCCCGGTAAACCCATTGTATTAAAGCTACAGTCAAATGGTTGGAGGACACAGCCTTCATAGGAAGATACAGAAATGAACTCTGGACCTTTTATCTGCTCCTTGTAAATGGGATAATGAGGGAATAACACACACCTGGCCATGAAACAGCTGAGCAGCCAAATGTCCCATTACTTTTGGTCCCTTAAAAAGTGGGAGGCACATATACAAACTGTTGTAATTCCTACACCGTTCACCTGATTTGGATGTAAATACAAATTAAAGCTGAAAGTCTGCAGTTAAAGAACATCTTGTTCGTTTCATTTCAAATCCATTGTGGTGGTGTATAGAGCAAAAAAGATTAGAATTGTGTCGATGTCCCAATATTTATGGACCTGACTGTATGTCACCAGCATAAATGTGATGTGACCTCAAAATGCTGAGTTGAAGGACAGCAATACAATTTTAGCAGGTGTTCAGATGAGATTGTCGAAATTATTCTGCCCACAGGTAAACCCATGTTGTTATGGATAAAGGATATTACAATTGATATGCTATAGCAAAAGGATATTATTACAGATAAGATTAATCTTTATACAAAAATAAGCAGAAATGTGCTTGTTGCAGTACATGAGCAAATAAATACTTGCACTGTGTGAATAAACGTTTAAGTATATTACAAAGTAAAATCTTTAAATCCTTTAGCAATTTGGATCTACCTTTCCCCCTTCATGAAAATGTGAGTATGCCATCCACATACATAGTGGCTCACTTATTTAACTTACCCTCATATATTCACTTCCATTGTCAGATTTGTCTGTGTGCCTTACTATCTAACAATATGTTACTTATTCACGGTCTCGTTGTACATATACTCATTTCATCAATGTTCTTTAGTATGTTTATTGAAATTGTATGTGTAAACCATAATGATACAGATTAATTAATATACATTTGTATGATGTTCATATTTAGGTCCAAGAATAAGAGTTCATATAGGTCAATATTGCATATAAAATGACTAGAATAACACCCTAACCTACATGAATAGCATGTCAATGCAGTTCAATTCTACTTTGTTTTATCTGTGAAAGGAGTGTAATTCCTTGAATGCTTGTTCCGCCAATGTGCAGTCCTCTTACACATCATATACATATAACACTATTTAGCATAATGTACACATTTGACATAATAAACATATATCAAAGCACATTACACAAACAGATTATTCACAACTGCAACGCTAGCAACATATGGTGTAATGCTTGCACTGTCGAAGCCTCTGCTCTGTTTCAGAATAACAAGCGTAGGCTACATCTCAGCTTCCATTGTTACTTCACACTTTCATGCATTTAAATAACAAATTACTATGTTGCCTTTGGATTCATTGTGTGAAAAAGATTGGTTATAAATGCTTTGTAGACGGAAGAGTTTTAAACTTGCTGCACCACTGTTCGGACGCTCTTGCTTACTGCTCCGCGCTTTGCTCTATCGCTTTTATATTTTTATATTTTATCTCCTTTTATCAACTAATTTTAACTTAAGCAAATCAGCACAGTGCCCAAAAGCTTGGACTACTCCAAAAAAAAGCAGAATTCTTTTATCCGACCAGCCTCCCACTGAAAGTTTTCATTCCAGGGAAGGGAAAACACAACTGCCTACATTCAAAAGGATAAGAGAAAATGCCTCTTCTGGAATCTACTTGCTGCACTAACTGCCACAGACCTTTACAAAGGATTGCAGTTTTTGAAACAAAGTTACTTACAGGACCACCAAACCAGACGAAACACACAACAGAGCTTCGTCATAGACGCCCTCAGCATACAGCCGGTGAGTCACATGAATCTAGTGCTCCTCGACAGGCCATACTGAGTGTAGAGAAACAAGCCGATCGACTTACAAATCGATGGAAAAAACAGGGAGCGAGACCAAAAGGCACTCGAGACATCAGATTGTCACGAGCATCACATATTGCCGCAGTAGCATCCTTTACCCCAGATACGGCTCTGACAAGGATAGCAAACACTGGTTTCCTACCACCGCCTATAAATCTTGAGAACAGATTTGAAGTATTAATGAATGAGGAATCCCCAAACGTGGTGAATGTGATCGAACACAGACTGAATCAGCCAGTAGCTAACACTGATGCCAACAGGCGCTCAAGGTCGAGCAGACAGCGGCATTCAGCTCAGAGCGCAGCCGGGCCCAGGACTCTGATAGTGGGTGACTCCATAATCAGAAACATTAGCAGCAGGGATACAACTACATGCGCCTTCCACAAGCAACAACTTCGGATGTAAACAGGGAACTTCAGAACATTCTGGTGAAACATAAGACTGCAAATCGACTCATCATTCATGTGGGGAAGAATGATATTCATAAAGAGCAGTCAGAACTCCTTAAGAAGGATTTCAATGAACTTTTTGAAACACTTAAAAGACTGAAAGTTCAAACATTCATCAGTGGACCACTTCCAGCAAGAGGAACAAATAGGTTTTCATGGTTGCTTGGGCTTAATACATGGCTGCAAAAAACCTGCACAATATAAAGGAGTTAACTTCATTGACAACTTCAATCTTTTCTGGAGTCAGAGGCAACTGTTTCGACAGGATGGCCACCACCCAAACAAACTTGGTTCAAGAGTGCTGAAGGACAATATCTACTTCTCCCTCAATCATCCTTCTGCAGTGTGTGCCAATCCACTCAATCTGAGCAACAGCCCCTCTCACCAGACACGTTATCCCTCTCTCCAGCATCTCCACATCTGTGTTTCTCAGAGAAAATGGAAGAACTGGTGTATGCTGGAACCAAACTATCCCACTCTTTTGCTGCAAGCCCCCAGATATCAAGCAAAAAACGGCAGGTCCCTCAACCACCTGCGGGCCCAGCTCGCCCTCTCCCTCCTCCTGTGAGAGCTCTTTGACCTCTGCCACAACGCCAGGGCTCACACCCTCCTCCATCTTCTCGAGGTGAACCAAAAACAACTGATACCAGCTCTCAGTGATATGTGTCGGGTCCCCGCTATGATAACAGTAACTTTCTCAAATGTTTACAAAACAAGCGGGAACCCAGTGTGCCTGTATCTTTCTCTATTGCTGTTCGATTACATCATAGAAAGTCTAAGGCCTTCAAAAGCCATACAGCAAACCCATCTAATCTGGTGCCTGTTACACACCAAACTAAGATTGCTGTGGGGACAAAAACTGTTAAGTTAGCACTTTTAAAAATCCGCTCACTTAAAAATAAATCACTTCTAGTCAACGACTTAAAATCCAGGTTGTATGTGCTTATTATGTTTCTAAATGAAACTTGGCTAGAAGACAGCTGTAGTGCAACAGTGCTTAATGAAACATCCCCTCCTAACTTTACTTATTTGAGTGTCTGCAGAGAAGGTAGGAGAGGTGGGGGTTTAGCTGCTCTTTTTAAAGATGTCTATCAATGTAAGCAAATATCATTTGGGAATTACCCGTCTTTCGAATATCTGGGTAGTGTGTTAAAAGGTGCTCCACGCATTTTACTTATCATTATTTACAGGCCTCCAAAATACTCTCCAGCCTTTGCTGAGGACTTTACAGAACTGTTATCAACAATTTCAACAAAATCTGTTGATTTTCTCCTTGATTCTTTTAACTCAAAAGTTAAAAGTGTAATTGATGATATTGCTCCTGTGAAAGTCAGGAAGAAGAGTGGCAAACAAAAAGCACCTTGGAGAAACTCAACAGCAGTGCAAAAAATGAAAAGACAATGCAGAAAAGCAGAGCGCATGTGGCGGAAGACAAAACTTGTAGTCCGTTACAACATCTACAAAGACAGCATCCATGCTTTTAATATGGAACTAGGAAAAGCTAGACAGACTTTCTTCTTGAATATTATAAACAGCAACTTAAACAACACACGCACTCTTTTTGCGACTGTAGAGAGACTGACAAACCCCCCAAGCCAGATTCCCAGTGAAATGCTCGCAGACAGCAAGTGCAGTGAGTTTGCTTCTTTCTTCTCTGAAAAAATCTATAATATCCTAAAGGTGATCAGCACATCCTTGATTTGTGCTGGGGTCAGACAAATCAAACCACAACCTGAGAAAGTAGTTACTATGTCTGATTTCAAAGAAATTGATGGCAAAATTTTGGAAGAAACCGTACAGCACCTTAAAACATCAACCTGCGCCCTTGATGCACTTCCCACATCTTTTTTCAAAAGTGTGTTCAACTGTTTAGAAGCAGATCTCCTAGAAGTGATAAACTCCTCACTTCTCTCTGGGAGTTTTCCAAACTCCCTGAAAACTGCAGCTGTCAAGCCCCTCTTGAAAAAGAGCAATCTGGATAAGACCATATTAAGCAACTATAGACCGATCTCAAATCTTCCTTTCATAGGCAAGATCATTGAAAAAGTTGTCTTCAATCAGCTGAACAAATTCTTGAACTCAATGGATACTTTGAAAATTTTCAATCTGGTTTCCGATCGCATCACAGCACAGAGACAAGCTCATAAAGATAATAAACGATATTCGCTTAAATACTGATACAGGCAAATTATCAGTACTGGTACTACTCGACCTCAGTGCTGCATTTGACACTGTCGATCACAACATACTTCTTGACAGGCTGGAAAACTGGGTGGGGCTTTCTGGGATGGTCCTAAAATGGTTCAGGTCATACTTAGAAGGGAGAGGTTATTATGCGAGTATAGGAGACCATAAGTCTGAGTGGACATCCATGACATGCAGAGTCCCTCAAAGCTCAATTCTTGCGCCACTCCTGTTCAACCTGTATATGCTCCCAATGAGCCAAATAATGAGAAAGAACCAAATTTCTTACCACAGCTATGCAGACAACACACAGATCTACTTAGCCCTATCACCTAACGATTACAGCCCCATTGACTCGCTGTGCCAATGCATTGATGAAGTTAACAGTTGGATGTGCCAAAACTTTCTTCAGTTAAACAGACAAAACTGAACTCATTGTGTTTGGAAAAAAGATGAAGTTCTCAAGGTGAATGCATACCTTGACGCTAGGGGTCAAACAACTAAAAATCAAGTCAGGAATCTTGGTGAGTCTCTAGAGTCAGACCTTAGTTTCAGTAGTCATGTCAAAGCAATAACTAAATCAGCATACTATCATCTGAAAAATATTGCAAGAATTAGATGCTTTGTTTCCAGTCAAGACCTAGAGAAACTTGTGCATGCTTTCATCACCAGCAGGGTGGATTATTGTAATGGACTCCTCACTGGCCTTCCCAAAAAGACCATAAGACAGTTGCAGCTCATACAGAATGCTGCTGCCAGGATTCTGAGCAGAACCAGAAAATATGAACATATCACACCAGTCCTCAGGTCTTTACACTGGCTCCCAGTTACATTTAGGATTGATTTTAAAGTATTATTACTGGTATATAAATCACTCAATGGGCTAGGACCTCAATATACTGTATTGCAGATATTCTCACTGAATATAAACCCAACAAATCACTCAGATCATTAGGATCACATCAGCTAGAAATACCAAGGGTTCATTCTAAGCAAGGAGAGTCTGCTTTTAGCTATTATGCCAGCCGCAGCTGGAACCAGCTTCCAGAAGAGATCAGATGTGCTCCTACAGTAGTCACATTCAAATCCAGACTCAAAGCACATCTGTTTAGCTGTGCATTTACTGAATGAGCACTGTGCCACTGTGTGTCTGACTGTTTGTACTGTATTTTATTTTATATTCTAAACAGTTTCAATTATTTATATTTTTTTTATTTTATTCTTATTTTAAACTCTTCTATGTAAAGCACTTTGAATTACCATTGTGTATGAAATGTGCTATATAAATAAACTTGCCTTGCCTTGTTTCGTCAACTGACGTCATGCTGCCAGAATCTGAGGGGGACTCCGATTCTGGCAGGGATTCCAATTTCGGCACAACACCGGCAATGCCGTACCTGCAACGATGCGCAATACTAGACACAGAACCAAACACTATACTTGCATACCACGATGCAATGAGGGGGGAGCTTTTAAGTTATGCAGTTATCATATATAGCATTCATCTCAATCGGAAAGCCATTTATTCTGTATACGTATATGATTAATAGAACATGTACAAATATAACATGTTTAAATGTAAGGGCACTGCTAAAACTAAAACCTAAACTGACCACTCAAAAGTAATTTATTATCATTGTAATGTTGCTGCTGGCAATGACAATGATAAAGACGATGATGATGGAGTGAAGAACCCAAGTGCAGTTTTATTAATAAATGTGAAAACATAAAAACCCTAACTACCAACAGTAAACATAAACTTGACTTGACAAACACGTTACCAAACACATTCAATACTACAATGGAAAACATGAGGGTTTAAATACATGGACATGGGAGAACATAATCCAATGAACAAACAGAATTCTAAACAAGATAATAAACCAAAAAAATTAATATGAAAACCAATGAACATGGGAGGGAAAACAGTACATCACATCACCAGGAAACAGGAACTAAACTTCTCTAAATAAAATACATAAATCAACAAAATAAACATGACAGTTATGTCAAGAACAGGGGCTCGTTCTTCATACGTTGCTTAAAACATCCGAGATCAAATGAGACATCCAAGATGATATCATCGTGCCAATCATGATCTGGCTAATTGGGTTCTTCGAACACACCTGTTGTTTATTATTAGTATCGCTGGATTGAGTTATCTGAGATAATTGCGCGTTCATGCGTTGGTTTAAAAGGGGATATGTATCGATAGTAGAAACATTGATCAGCAACGCTGTTATTGGCTGTTCAGAATGGCAAAAGAACACGCCCAGTTTTTCTCCCAAGCAGAACAAGAGCTTTTAAATGGAAGGTTATGCCGAATTTGAGTCTTTAATTAAAACGACAGGGAACACCTCAAAGTCTGCAAAAGCCAGGAGAGAGGGCTGGCAAAAAGTAGCAGACAAATTAAAATGCGTAAGTGCTGTCCATGGTAGATGTTTCTATCACTTTCTACAGTATGTATTTTTGCATTTTAATAATTTCATATTTACTTTGTTCTGTTATGTCAGAGCCTCCACGGGACCCACTAGAACATGGGGACAAGTAAAAGTGAAGTACAAGAATATTCTACAAAATGGTAGCCGTTAATTCCCACTAGAACATGGGGACAAGTAACAGTGAAGTACAAGAATATTCTACAAAATGGTAGCCGTTAATTCTTATACTGTCTTTATTTTAAAAAGCCACTTTTATTCCTCTTTTTAAAAGCCACTGTTAAATAAGGTCTTTGTCTGTTTATAACAGCCACCAAGAAAAAGGCTGAAAAAAAAAAAAAAAAACAGGTGGTGGTCCTGCACCACCACCATATACCCCAGCAGAGGAGCTGGCCCTTGGGTTGAATGAAAACCGACCCATTGTGGAGGGCATCCCTGGGGGCAGCTCTTCCTCAGACCCAAAGCCAGGGACCAGTAGCAGCAACACCTTCATTACTGGTAGGCAAAATGAGCTTTCAATTCTCTTAGTACACTGTAAAATTATTTGTTGCTGCATTAAATGAAGTATAATCCAAATGGCTGGGACAGTCATTTCAACCGTTTGTGACCAACACTTTTACCTGTTCCCAAGCAAGTGCTGGCTGAAGCATATGCAGTAAGTTGTGTACTTTTTCTAAGAATATGCAACACTTTGTAATACCCATTTATTTAGTGAAGAAACCCTCTCAGATGACTGTCCTTTGGAGGAAGAACCTGTAAGTGCATAAATAACTTTACACTAATTTGTATATACTTGCGTACCTATTCTTTCTGTCTGCAATATGAGTTGCAGGAGTCCACACCTAGAGAAAGGCCTACAGAAAGGCTTGCAGAAGAGCCTGCACAAAGAACTGATACAGAGGTGGACAGTGTTGTACTTTTACTTTTTACTTTTGTTGCATGAGGCATGTTTTAACCCTTTCTTTTTCTTTCACAAAATGACACAGGGTGACATCCGTTCCCTATATAAACGGCATCTTCAACAAAAAATCGAGTATTTTGACCTGAAAAAACACGAAAAAGAGAAAAATTTCACTAGAGATAGAGTTGCTTCAAAAGGACCTTCAGAGTAAGTGCTAATACACCATTTGACACATAGTAGTAATGCTGACTTTACATAACTCTCTCTTATTGCAGGAAAAAGATGACTTGCTGGATTTTCTTTATAAAGAATTGTTTAAATATAACTCCAGGAACTAAGCATATTTGTCTTGTCTTTTATTACACATTCAAAAATGGTGTTCCACAATTCTGTCCCGTGCAGCTCTGCCACTAGGTTGGTCCAAGTGCACTGGCTGGAGGTCATCATCAGGCTGCACCTCCACCTTCTGATAGTGGCAATGTTATGCAATATGGCACATGCAACAATTATGTCACAGGCCCTGTCAGGTGCAACCCTCAGACCCTTCAGACACTGAAATCTTTCCTGCAGTTGCCCAAAGGTCATTTCAATGCGTGCCCTTTTCCTGGCTAGAGCTGCATTGTAACGGGTTTGTGGTCCAGGGTTTGGGTCAGGGAATGGTGTCATGAAATACTGCCTGCAGGCATAGCCCCTGTCTCCAAGCAGGATCCCATCAAAATCCCCTGTATAATGGAAAAATGCAGTTTTGTTAGGCTCAGCATAAGTGTGTGTAATACTGTGAGCTTGACATGTACAGTGAGGAAAATAAGTATTTGAACACCCTGCTATTTTGCAAGTTCTCCCACTTGGAAATCATGGAGGGGTCTGAAATTGTCATCGTAGGTGCATGTCCACTGTGAGAGACATAATCTAAAAAAAAATCCAGAAATCACAATGTATGATTTTTTAACTATTTATTTGTATGATACAGCTGCAAATAAGTATTTGAACACCTGTATATCAGCTAGAATTCTGACCCTCAAAGACCTGTTAGTCTGCCTTTAAAATGTCCACCTCCACTCCATTTATTATCCTAAATTAGATGCACCTGTTTGAGGTCGTTAGCTGCATAAAGACACCTGTCCACCCCATACAATCAGTAAGAATCCAACTACTAACATGGCCAAGACCAAAGAGCTGTCCAAAGACACTAGAGACAAAATTGTACACCTCCACAAGGCTGGAAAGGGCTACGGGAAATTGCCAAGCAGCTTGGTGAAAAAAGGTCCACTGTTGGAGCAATCATTAGAAAACGGAAGAAGCTAAACATGACTGTCAATCTCCCTCGGACTGGGGCTCCATGCAAGATCTCACCTTGTGGGGTCTCAATGATCCTAAGAAAGGTGAGAAATCAGCCCAGAACTACACGGGAGGAGCTGGTCAATGACCTAAAAGAGCTGGGACCACCGTTTCCAAGGTTACTGTTGGTAATACACTAAGACGTCATGGTTTGAAATCATGCATGGCACGGAAGGTTCCCCTGCTTAAACCAGCACATGTCAAGGCCCGTCTTAAGTTTGCCAATGACCATTTGGATGATCCAGAGGAGTCATGGGAGAAAGTCATGTGGTCAGATGAGACCAAAATATAACTTTTTGGTCATAATTCCACTAACCGTGTTTGGAGGAAGAAGAATGATGAGTACCTTCCCAAGAACACCATCCCTACTGTGAAGCATGGGGGTGGTAGCATCATGCTTTGTGGGTGTTTTTCTGCACATGGGACAGGGCGACTGCACTGTATTAAGGAGAGGATGACCGGGGCCATGTATTGCGAGATTTTGGGGAACAACCTCCTTCCCTCAGTTAGAGCATTGAAGATGGGTCGAGGCTGGGTCTTCTAACATGACAATGACCCGAAGCACACAGCCAGGATAACCAAGGAGTGGCTCTGTAAGAAGCATATCAAGGTTCTGGCGTGGCCTAGCCAGTCTCCAGACCTAAACCCAATAGAGAACCTTTGGAGGGAGCTCAAACTCCGTGTTTCTCAGCGACAGCCCAGAAACCTGACTGATCTAGAGAAGATCTGTGTGGAGGAGTGGGCCAAAATCCCTCCTGCAGTGTGTGCAAACGTTGACCTCTGTAATTGCAAACAAAGGCTACTGTACCAAATATTAACATTGATCTTCTCAGGTGTTCAAATACTTATTTGCAGCTGTATCATACAAATAAATAGTTAAAAAATCATACATTGTGATTTCTGGATTTTTTTTTTAGATTATGTCTCTCACAGTGGACATGCACCTACGATGACAATTTCAGACCCCTCCATGATTTCGAAGTGGGAGAACTTGCAAAATAGCAGGGTGTTCAAATACTTATTTTCCTCACTGTATATGTTCCCTTACCACGTTCAAATGATGTGCATAAATGTGACTCTGAAAATTCTTGAGTCATGCACTGATCCTGGCCATTTTGCTTCCACATTTGTTATATGGAACAGAGTCACACACCATCTAAGAGATTTTAGTCAGTCAACTGCATACTTTTTGATTCCATTCCTTTTTTTTTATGTAATATATTACTAATCTGGAATATTATAAATTGTAATAGTAACTTACCTGCACATTTACACTGTGAACCCCCTTTCGGTTCACAAAATCCCCTTCATTGGGGCCTGGTGGGGCCTTGGTGACGTGTGTGCAGTCTATGGCACCAATCACGTTAGGGAAGCCTGAAGGATACATACTGTTAGTCATACTTTTTGGCATGGTCATGATTGCATGTCATTAACAATTATAAATGTACCTGCAATAGCAAATAAATTCTGCTTTACAACCTGGGGTCTTAAGTGGCTTGGAAATACCACAAAAAACCCTAAAAACTGCTTGAGTGCCAGGTAAACTTTGCGAATGGCACGACAGACAGCACTTTTCATTAAGTTCTCTGCATCTCCAATAGTGTAAAGGAATGTGCCACTTGCAAAGAATCTCAGGGCAATGCACACAGTCTGTGCAGTTGTCAAAGCCCGACTCCTCCGTGTTGAACACTTAATGTGTGGTTCCAACAAATTAATGATGTAATTAACACCCTCACGAGAAAAACGATATCTCTCAACAATTACACTGTCGCGCTGCGCTAAAGGATCCTGTCTATCCTGCAATACGCGATTAATTCGAAAAGCTCTGTGAATTATTCTTGCACCTTCCGCAACAGGTTGCTGTCGTAAAAATGGACAAGACATGGCTACGACAGACTTCCCTATCTCCTCCGCTTATAAAGCCGCAATCTAATCCTGTTTACATGAAATAAGCCTGCTCGCGAGCAGGTTCAAGCTTGCACACCTGTTGCTATGACAGCAAGTCCAGGATGAGCGTCGAAGAACCAAACAATCCAAGATCATGCCAAATCGCCAACAATCAAATCCAGCTAAGTGAGTTAGCGACGTATGAAGAACAGGCCCCAGCTCTAATAAGATAAAGCAAATGACAGTACATCGTTATTTTACGACATAAAGGTCAATCAAATTGGACAATTGCAACAACTTTTGAAAGAATCTTCAAGTGCAGTCACCTAATTCATAAAGCATTGTTATTAAGTGCTCATGGAGGTCAGCCACAGGAAAGTAACATCCTGAGCTAAACCTGCTGCAGAGGATACACGGATTAGACTAATCTGAAATTAAATGGGATTGCATCAAAAATACATTTTTCAGATTTAAAGAAACTGACAATTCTCGACATCAAATCTTCAGAGGATAATGCATGAATTAGGCTTGCATGGTCGAATTGAAGCACACAAACCCACTACCAAAAGGTACAACAAAAATTAGAGACTTCATTATGCGCAGAAATAAGAGCAATGGACAATAGACCAGTGGAAATCTGTAATTTGGTCAGATGAGTCCAAATGTCAAATATGTTTTAGGATCCAACCACCTTGTGTAAGATGCAGAGTAGGTGAAGGAGTGATCTCTGTATGTGTGGTTCACAACCTAAAAGCATGGAGTAGTAGGTGTGATGATGTGAAGGTTATTTTCTGTTGATACGGTCAGTGAATATATGTAAAATTCAAGGCACACTAGACCAGTGAGGTTAGAACAGTAGTATGCAGCAATATGCCATCACATCTGGTTTGTGCTTAGTGGGTCTATAATTTATTTTTCAATAGGACAATGATACAAAACCAAACTCTAGGCTGTGTAAAGGCTAACTGAGCCCAAGGAGTGTGAAGGTGGGCTGCATTAGATGACCTGGCCTCGACAATCACCTGACCTCCACCTAAAATGACAGAATAACAATATTGCGCAACGCTATAATC
Source organism: Xyrauchen texanus (assembly GCF_025860055.1). Lineage (NCBI taxonomy): Eukaryota > Metazoa > Chordata > Actinopteri > Cypriniformes > Catostomidae > Xyrauchen > Xyrauchen texanus. Next base: position 1,980,235 of record NC_068320.1, read on the forward strand.
ATGGCAACAGGTGGCTACTCTAAAAAACATCCAAATATATTTTATATTTTTAATTCTTTAAAAGGTTACTTTTTTCTACTACATTATTACATATGTATTATATCATAGGTTTGATGCATTCAGTATTATTGTACAATGCAGAAAATATAAAAAATAAAAATCCTTGAATGGTTATTGTCCAAACCGTTGACTGGTACTGTATATCGTTTTGCATTATGCACAAACATTCTTAACTCCACCATACTGTATGTTAAAGATATGAGTCATTTGAAATTATAATTAATAGTTAATTTTGTAAGTTAAGTGTGCAGTTCCTTATTCAACCACTAGGGGTAAAACCAATGGTTATGAAAAGTTGTGCACTGACGTTAGTTTCGTACCTCTATCTCCTTTAACAAAAAAAGCTATTACAAAAAGGTTTATATTAGACATGCAATTCACACACCAAGCTAATACCTAAAAATATAAATACAAAATTACACTTTTCACCAAGGTCCCTTAACTCTGGGACAGGAGGATGGCTTTCCAGGTTAACTCACACTGAGATGGCTTTGCAGGGAAATGCTTACAATATCAATTGAAAATAATGAAAACAAGCTTGGAGAATATTATTAGCTTTCAATGTTTTACAATAATACTATTTTGGAAAATATATGCTAATCTGTTTAAGTTATCGCCATATGTGTCTGGAATATCAAAAACAAAACTAACTTAACCTCATTTCATGAAGTTGGTTCATCCAGGGCGAGGCTCGGCCATTACACTTTGCCTGTGCTGACCCCGTTCAGAAACACATTTAAATATTGTAACATTCATTTGCATGTCCCTCTGTTGAAATGAAAACCTTGCATTGTCACAGATCATTTCAATGTGGGAAACATACACGTTAAAGTTTAAATGTTGCTTTTTTAACAACACCACAACATGGAGTACATGCATTTTCCCAGTGGGGCAACGTACCTTGGGGCCGATTAGTGTCGGACTTGCCATCGGGCGAACCGAGCGGGCCGGTGTGTCGGCCGCGAAATGGGCCAAATGGGCTACGATAAGCTAAAATGAGCCATCGTGTTATGCAGAACGGACCACAAAACGCCGTCACGGTATGCAGAAAAGGACAGCGAACACCCCCCACCCCATAAATCCCAAATATTCAAACATGAGTAGAAAGATAGGTTTGGCTTCCGAATGTGGTTTCAACTATAGGTACACTGACACATCAGCGGCCGTCGAGCTAAGACACAAGGTGGCAAAAGTGTTAAATCTGCATCTTAAGAAAGTAGTGGTCTTGATAGTACATTCAGATCTGAACTGTGGGTCCCAGGTAGATCAGGTAGTCTTAATTTAGCCTTTATCCGTGATGTGATCAGCTGGGATGAACAACGTCTGCTCCCCTTGGCAGTCCTGAATTTGGACCAGGAAAAGGCATTTGATAAGGTGAGCCATTCATCTTTATTTTCAGTGTTGAAGAGGCTTGGGTTTGGCCCAGAATTTAGAGCTTGGATTCGGCTTTTGTATAACGGGGTAGTCAGTCAAATCGGGGTAAACGCGTTTTATTCTGAACACGTGGAACAGTTGGGTGGTGTGAGGCAAAGATGTCCATTGTCAAACCAGTTATATATACACTGTCTTTAGAGCCTTTAACTAGTCAGTTACTTTTGACAGTAGCACTAACAGGTGTATTACTACCTGGAGGAGAAGAACAAGGGCAACATTTTTGGTGTATGGTTTGAGCTATGGGAAGATATAGAAATGGATTGTCTGACATTTAGTAGAAGGATTCTGCAAAAGGAATTAGGTTTAGCCTTTCCAGACAAAAAAAATCCAACCTTTCCTCTGTATGAACAATGAGTGAAAAGATTCAGGTCCATGAAAGAGACAGTGCTGATTTTCCATAAGATTGTTCCAATACCTCTTTCTGAGCGCAACATGAGAATGGTGACTGATTATGTATTCAGACAAAATACAACTAGAGGATATTTGCACTTGGCCTTCTATGTACTGTTCTGTGTTGGAGGCATTAATAATTAAAACTGGGTCATCAAGGTTCCAAGTCCGATTGACAAAGAACAAAAGATAGTTACTTGGTTCACCTACCACCTGCGATCCAATTAGGAGCAATTAGGGGCTACTTCTAGAATGGCCAGCCAAAAACCTGTAGGAAATGTGGCTCCTTAAATCATCTGGCAGCCCAGTGCAATCAAATAGTTTGTAGGAACGGCAAAGAACATGATCACATAACTAAAGACTGTGTTTTGTCTAAGAAATGTAGTCTCTGTGGATTAGATGATAATTTTTTTTAAGAGACTGCCCAGAGGCTTATTCAAACAAAACAAAAAAAACTGCGTGAAACCGATGTAGCTATAGCGGAGGAAATTTTGGCGGTGTAAGTCTGGTATACAGCGCCCCCGTGATTTCGGATCCAGGGCCAGTGTATGTGAATGCAGAACCTGCTATATCACTTATTGTTTTGGAGGCGGAGACTGTTGATATCCAGGAGGGAGCTGGATTTTCTGTTGCCTCTTTGGCGGAACCAGGAATTTAGGAGTTGCAAGAAGGATTAACGGAGAAATTTATGCCAGGCAAGTCTCAAGAGAAATCTGAATTGTTTGTTTCAGAGAAAAGCATCCTCTTTGATGCAATGGAGACTTTCCCAACATCTTTATCGGTGTTATCTGATGCCTCATCATCGCCGGATTCTTTGAGCACTTCACAACCTGATCAGGGAGATTTGACTGATTGGGGTGAGGTGGTTGGCAACTCTTCCCCATTATTGGATGCGGGGGAAATTGCGAGTTTCGCAGTTGCAACGTAAATTCAGGTTGCAAGTGTGTGGATGAAGATCGTCACTAAGGGAATAAAAAATAAATTAAAAGAAAAACACGAAGGGGTACTGTTTCATCGCCAGAGTGAGTGTAATGCTTTTATGGATGTCCTTTCTGGTCCTCCCATCTGTTTATTTTGCTTATATGCTGACATTAACAGTTACCTCAAGTAATACTAGAGGATTAAGTAATTCAATAAGATGTTCGTTCTGTTTTTCACTTTTTATATGAAGGTTATGATATTTGTTTTTTGCCAGAATGCAGCATCTCCTACCAAAATAATTATAAACTCCTTCAAGATAGGTGGTCTTATGGCCTTTGATGTGGTCCGGTGATAGTGGAAACAAAAGTTCAGGCATAGGAATCCTTTTTAGGAATAATTCCTTTAGAGGAAATTGCTGTGCAAGAAATCAATGGGAGATTATAGTGTGTGGATGTGGAGTTTGGAAATATCCCTCTCCTACTCATTAATGTGTATTGTTCTACAGACCTTCAAGAACGTAAGGGGCTTTTGCAAATAATATTACTCTTATTGGTATGTAATTGTGAGATTATTTTAGTTTGGGACTTTAACTGTCTAATCTGATAAACGATAGGAAAACATCATTGACAGTTAGGTTAGACTCCAGCTCAGAGTTAATCTCGATCATTGATGATTTCAAGTTTTTTTTGAGTCCTCGATTAAACTTTTTTTTTCTCAGACCATTCGAAAGTTTGTAGTGTCTTGGAAGTTGAGGGCGGAGAGAGGAGAGGACCTGGATTTTGGAAGTTGAATATTAGTTTGTTAAAGAATGAGAATATAGCAAAAAAAAATTACAGGAAATTAACACAGCTAGTGCAAACAGGAGTAAACTTATAGAAATATCAAAATACACTCCAAAGTCTCTATGGATTAGCGCATTTAGGGTCTGAGATGGCAGAAGACATAATTAAATTGAAGAAAAAAAATGTAAGAATGATATGCCTATCAGAGCAGAGGATTTATTATTAGGAGGAGGACACATAATTTGGAAGAGAAATTGTGTTTTTTACAAAAATATTATTTTAGGAAAATTATTCAATCTAGAAGATATTTTGACAAGAGTAAAGACGCTACTAAATGAAGAAATAATAGGAAGGGCTAATATATTAGAACATATACATTTTCATTACAGACATTTGCACTTAAGATTTTAGAGAAACAGGATTTGGGGGGGTCTGGAATTGGCAGAGGCAAATAGAGTATGTCCGTTCTCTTTGGAAGTTGACTTAACGCTAGAAGAAATAACTACAGCGGTAAAAAAATTCTGAATGTTTTTTTTATATCAAGATCATTGGACTTGTTATTCATCATTGAGACTTGGCTGAATCCTGGCCAACAAATGGCCCAGGGGGGATCTAACACCGCCAGGCTGTGACTTTTTAAATTCCCCACGGACTTCAGGACGAGGTGGTGGCATTGCCACTGTTTCTAAAAACTCAGAATGCTGCCTATAGACATATATTCCAGTTGTGAGGTCCAATTGTTAAAGATTGACATCTTGGGTCCTGCCTTCTGTGTATTTCTGTACAGACTTATTTTAGAAAAATTTAATAAGGACTCTCTATGGACTGGTGTCAAAGTGGTGATGGACTCCTGATTCTTGGGGATTTTAATATTTATGTATGCTGTCCATCAAAACAGCCAGTTAATTAATTGATCTCCTCTTTAAATTTTGTACGACATGTCACTGGTCCTACTCACAATATGGGTCATACATTATATCTGGTGCTATCGTATGGTCTTTCTGTGCCCAACTTAGAGGTCTTAGATATTGGCATATCTGACCATTATTCAATAATACTTGTCCTCCGCTTTTTCTCAGCCCTTATGCCACTCCCAGTCCATTCACTCATCTACTGCCAATCTTTTTTCAGAATTTTATCTAATGCATTTTAAAGATGGTGTCTTAGCTGGACTCGACACCGAATCATTGGTTGAAGCTTTTAATAAGTCTTGTATTTTTGTACTTGATAATGTCGCTCCGCTCAAGCCAAGAGAGAGTGCAGAAAAGAGGAGCGTAAGCGGAAAAGAGACAAGCTTCAGGTCTCTTATGATATTTATGATAAAAGGAGTGTTTAACAAACTATCAGAGAGCTGTAAAGGCAGCGAAAGCTAAGTTTTCCTCTATTAATCTCTGATAACGCAAAGCGACCAAAAGTTTTGTTCAAAACAATAGATTCTGTTTTGAACCCAACTAAAAATGCTTTTCTGGATGCCACCTAAGAGAACTCTGAAACATTTTTACACTTATATACTCACAAAATTGAGCAGATTAAAAAAAGTGCGATTTTACTTTCACAATTTGATCAACCACTACAACACAACCTTCCCAATCCAGCTCCCTGACTCACTTTCAACCAGTTACATCAAAACAGTTAATAGATGTAGTCTCCAAAATGAAGTTACATGTTGGATATACTTTCTCCACGCCTTCTTAACCTGTTGATACACAATTACCCACATGCGGTGGTGACGTCACTCTGCTTACATTTAATATATAATTTACCGTCTATAAATGCAATGTATGGTAACAAATTATAAATCTGTTCAAAGGACTAAGGGTTCAACATTGATATCCGATCTCTATTTCACGATAGCAATGCTCCAGAAACAGCAATTTAGTTATTTGTGCCAGGAGTACAAATGAAAACATGCAATATCAAAACGGGACTTCATACCTTTGTTATGAAAACACGATCGCCAGATGAATCCAGTTCGCCACACTTGGGTCAATTGTCCATGGCAAGCGTTCATTGAAAAACATCCAATAGCACTTTGTCCATAAAAGTGATAAATCTGAGAAATATTGATACATTCTCCATTGTTTACATGAGATCTCGCCTGAAAGAATTACCTTTCGTCATCGTTCTTCAACAAACTATGCAATCGGAGCAGCATTCATATTGTAAAACTGTATAGTATCTAATATATTCGAGTCCCATAAACAAAATGAGCCCGTCTCAAGTCTATTTTTAAAAATGCAGCATAGTTTTATTCATAATAGCCAAGCAGTGCAGTCAGATTTTGTGTCGTCTTGATAGGCGGAGCCTTAATTTTACTCTGTATGCTTCCTGCGATTTTACAGAGGGAAAAAAAAGCTTGCAGGAACCTAATTTTTTGAGATTGTCTTCAAATTTGAAACGTAACTTCTTTAGACTTGTGGCTTTGAGAAAATGTATATCTGGGTTGTCTTGGCACATTTATTATTGTTTTTTTAGATTATAAAAACATGTTCAGCACAAAATATTTCCATTACTATAAACTTCAGCTTCTCTAACTTATATATTATAACAACACATATTAATTCTGAAACTCAAAGCCCAAAGTGTCTTCTTTCAAAAGATACTACAACTGTCTCCATACTCTAAAGGGTCCAGGGGCCTGTTTCAGAAAGGAGGTTAAGTGAAAACTCGGAGTATGTTAACCCTGAAATGAGAAACTCTGGGTTTTCTGTTTCAGAATGGGAGGTATGTCAAACCCAAGAAAGCAGAGTAAGTCAAGCCCGTTTCTGAAAGAGAGGTAACTTGTACTCGGAGTCAGTTACCATAGTAACTTACTCTGTGAATCTAACCTGGTCGGGAGCAGGTTTTCTTCGGTAAACCCAGAGTTTCTTTCGGTCTCCTCCCCTTTTTTAAAGAGGAAGCGGTGTTTTAACAGCTCATTCAAACTTTCGGTACATTCATTCATTGCGCACATTTCCGTCACGCAGAGAGCATCAAAGTGAATGAAATGGCAGGTCCTTTTATGGATGATCCTGTAGATAAAGAGGCTGCATTAATTCGTAGGGAGTTACATTTACGTCGGGAGAGGATTTTGAGGCCCAGAGTGGATTTTTTGTCATATCCCTATGCATTTTTATTTGAGCGGTACCGTTTTTCTTTACAGTCAATTAGATACATCCATAATCTCATTCATCCTTACATCAGTAACGTCAGCCAATACTGTGGTCCATCCACAGTATTAATGTGCAGGTACACTGACAGCCTACTGTTTCAAATGGTCAAAGACTACATCACAATACTGTAACATGTCTCATTCTTTGCACTGTCAAGATAATATATGATGCTGCACATATCATCACAAATGTGGAGGCCAAGTGGCCCGGCTCTGTTCATGACTCACGAATGTATCGTGAGTCAACCCTGAGCAACAAGCTGGAAAGGGGTAAGTAAATGTATGTCCTATACACTTACAGGGGCACTTCTATGCGGCACTAAAGCAATGTGAACTTTCTTACAGGAGAGATTGATGGCTTTCTGCTGGGAGACAGGGGTTACCCATACCGACCAACACTAATTACCCCTTACCCAGAACCTGAACCAGGCCCTCAGCAGCGCTTCAATGTGGCACACTGCAGGATGAGAGCCCGGGTGGAGATGACCTTAGGCCTGTTGAAAGCACGTTTCCAGTGCCTACGTCACCTCAGGGTAACTCCTGAAAGGGCCTGCGACATTATTGTGGCATGTGTTGTTCTCCATAATATTGCCATAATTAGAGGGGAGCAACACCCTGCCCTACAAATACAAGACGCTGAGGAAGACCCCATCAACCCTGCAGATTTCCAGGATGGAAGGGTAGTCCGAGATATGATATGCCGCAATGTCTTCTCAGATTAATACACATGATATCCTCCACCACAACCAACCACAAAATAAAAAAGAAATGAATAAACACAAAATCACAACAATTTATTTGGTGTTCTTTATTTCCTACAAATTCAAAAACAGTTAGATTTTAATATAGTTTCAATACTTCCTAGAATTAACCTGTGACCATACACTCACCTCTAGCTTTAGTTTCAGAATCTCGATTTCCAGATCTGGCGATCCAAGTATACAAGTTCTTTGCGGTTTGTTTTTCAATTTTTTTAATAAGATGAAGTCTATATATCTCCTTAACTGGCAACTGAAAATACAGTAGATTAGAGTTACATCATGTAGTTCTAAACTAATTCTACATAATTAAACTGTGGCATTTACTGAAAATCACTGAACTGTGTTCATCTGTGCACCAGAAGTCGATGGACCTTCCTCCTGCTGTTCTTCCACACTCTGGGGGGCGGGGGGAGAGATGAGAATGTCAGTTTATACTTAGATGCTATAGGCTACTCCACATAAAAATGTGAAGAAATGTGTAGATTGTTTGTTGTGTAGACACATAATATTAACATTACCTCTGTCCTCTCTGTGGCAGCAGAAACTGTTTCTTCATCCCCATCATCCTGTGAAGATGAGCATTTGGTTGAGTACACTTTATAATACTATTTGTCATAATTTCTGGTGTATTGAGTAGGCTACTTACAACTGCCTGGGGTTCTGTTGGGACAGGAGGCTCCAAAAGACATATTACCATCAGAATCTATTGGGACCAACGAAAAACCCAACCCAAAGTAAAATAAATGGAAATATCACAAATAGCCTATATAGAAAATAACACATAGGTAGACCTCTTACATTTTATGAAGGCACTTAAATCTTCAGGAGTGACTGACTCTGATGAAGTCCCTCCAGGAATTCCCTCAGCCATTGGCCTTCCAGCATTCAGGCTCAGGGCCATCTCTTCTGCTTTTGTCAGAGGAGGTGGTGCACGTCCTCCCCCTGTTTTACGAGCCTCTGCTTTCTTTCTGTTGGCTGAGTAGAAGTCAAATGAGAATGAACATTTAGACCAAATGTCACAAATGCTGCTGCACTGCTAGACACTGGATGCTATTTAGTTATTTAATATGTCAAATGTTTGTAAAGTCAGGTACCCTACACCTATGTTATGCTCAAGCCTTACCTGTTTGAATTATGTTTTTATATTTCATTTTCAGCTGCTGCCACGTTCTTTTAATGCCTGCAGGATTGCACCTACATGAAAATTAAAATTAGGTTTAATACATACTGTTCTTCCAGTTTCACCTCTGATATTTTAACAGTTGGGTACTCTAAAATAGTTATTAATTACTAACTACAAATGACATTTTCAACAGTGTAATTAGATTAATATAATAATTACTATCTCTAGAAAGTATTGGTCTACTTATTACTAATTACTTTATAAATCCCATATCAACCTCAACCACTTGAACAATACAAGAGACAAGAAACTGCACTTTTAATGCTTTCAAATAAACAATATACAATTGCATGAATTATTCTTGAATTGATCAAAGTGTGTAGAGGGAGAAGGTTACATTAAAAATATACCTTTTAGAATGTGATGTTAAATCCACTATTGTTTTATACAGAATTGTTTTATAGTCTATGAAGCATTTAATGCAATTACATCAGATTTTATTTTAAATTACAGAAGAATTAAGAGTAACCCCTTTAAATAAATTACAGTATTTAGATTTCTTAATAATTAATTACACCCAACAATTACTATAACAGTAATTAAAATGTAAACTCACGCATTGACTCGAGCAGCTATTCCTTCGCCGCTGCTGCAGTATTGCTTTTTTTTTTAAATGTGTTTTCGTACTCTCCATAAGCTTGCAGAAGCACTTCTAGTTCTGCTGGTGAGAAATATGCAGACCTCTTTTTTTCTGCCGCTGTTGCCATGGTGACTCATAATATCTGCGCTCCATTGATAATGGCTTTTTATAGTTGTGGTGCACTTGCTTAACTCAGAGTCAGTCAACTTGGAGTTGATTGAACTAACTAATTTCAGCTGTTCTGTAACTGAAAACTCAGAGTTTCCCATCTCAGGGTAAGTCAACTCAAGAGTTGACTTACTTTCTGAAACAGGCCCCAGTAAATACAACCATTTAAGTTCAGGAATGTAATTTTCATGGTTTGTGCTCAAAAAGGGGGTGCGTATCAATAGGTTAAAGAAGTTGATGACTATCAGTTCCAGTGTGACAGCTATAATTAACAGCTCATTAGCAAGTGGAGTTGTTCCAAGTAGTTTTAAACATGCAATTTTATATCCTTTGTTTAAAATAATAATAATAATAATAATAATAATTTTGGATCCGGCAATAACACAGCAATTACAGACCAATCTCCAAACTGCCTTTTTATTTCGAAGATTTTGAAGATAGGAGTAGAACTGCGAATAAACTACTATCTAAATACATTTTAGATACATTTCAGTCTGGTTTCAGACACTTGCACAGCACCGAATCTGCATTGTTGAAGGTCACAAAATGAAAATCGACCATAATATTCTCCTCAATTTTCTAGAATGTATGGTTAGCATCCAGGGGATGATCCTCCTGTGGTTTTCCTCCTATTTAAAAGAAAATGACATTCTCTGTGATAAGTCATTTTTCTTCTACCTCTTAAATACAGTGTGGTGTCCCTCAAGGGTCAATCTTAGGACCCTTGTTATTTGCACTGTATATGCTTCCTCTGAGCTCTATTTTATTTTCTAAGTACAGCATATCTTATCACTGTTATGCTGACGATTCCCAATTTTATTTCCTAGTGAGTGCAGACAAGAATTGTTCATCTGAGAATACCCTAAATTGCTTCAAAGATATTAAGCATTGGCTGGCAAGCAAAACCGAAGTTCTGATTTTAGGTTCATCCAAGTCCTCCTTACCTGGCCTGGTTGCCCAGTTAGGTCCTCTGTCGTCGAATGTACAAGATCACACGAGGAGTCTTGGGAGTGATTTTAGACTCATGATTACTTTTCAATAAGATTAGTGCAGTTGTCAAGGGTAGCTTTTTCCACCTTAAGATCCATCACAAAAATAACAAAATTTATTTTATACATTTCCCATAAAGACTCTTAAATTGTTATCCACTCACTCATTTCATCAAGGTTAGACTATTGCAACTCATTGTACATTGGTCTGCCCCGAAATGCATTATCCCACCTTCAGCTTGTTCAAAACGCAGCAGCTAGGCCTTTAACAGGGATCACATTTCTCCGGTTTTATCATCTCTACACTGGCTTCCAGTGAATTTCAGGGATGATTTTAAAATTAAGACTTTGATCTACTAGGCACTATCTGGTCTTGTGCCCCAATATATCAAGTCAAGTAGTTTTTATTGTCGTTCAACCATATACAGTTAGTACAGTACATAGCGAAACAAGACAACGTTCCTCCAGGACCATGGTGCTACAAAAAAAACATAGGACAAACACAGAACCACATGAGACAACACAGACTAAATAACATTCCTACATAAAGTGCACGTGCAAACGTGCAAAAAGTACAAATAATTACTAAAAAGGAACAGGACAATAGGCACAGCACAGTAAGAGACAGTGTAGCGCTGACCAGTACACATTTGTAATAAGTACTTCAAAAAGATGACACTTTCTAAAAATGCCAAATGTAAACATAACATACTATGAAAGTGTTCTATAGACATAGCAGTTATTTAGGTAGCAGCCAGGTATCAAGTGCAACTCTGCACATTTGCAAAAGTTGGATGGTGTACATTTGAGCTTTTGTTGGGGGGAACCATGCTTTGCTTGTTACGCTGAAAAGTGTTGCACACTAACATGAATTGCTTTGAGGAGTGACATGGTCCATTTTGTTTGATCCCGCACTGGTGAAACTGTCCATGTCTACTTGATTGTTTGTGACCTTTGACACGCTCACTGTGACCTCATCTTGCTTTGCCATTTCGGGCCGTCCTCTCACGGTGTGACTGCGGCATCGCTTCTCTGCCTTTTGGCTAAGATCTAGTATCTTGTCAGAGGGTGGTGCTGTGATCGCATCTTGTAGGTCCCTGGCTCGTGATTGACAGTTTTGCGAGCACCTCAACCTTTGGGAGGTACATTGATTTGCTGGTTTTTAAAGCAGATGACTTGTTTTTACTCGAGGAATCATTTTAATGCAAGCCTTTTAATTAGATTTATTTATCTCTTATTTTAGACTTCGTTTTAGTAGGCAGTGGGTTCCTTCACCATGCCAGCTGCCCGTATGGCTGCACCACAGTGTTTGTTTTAATTTTAAAGAGGTAAATGGAAGCTCCTGGGAATGTCACGTCTCAATTTCTCCAGGAAGCTGATCCAAAAACTCTTGGGTTTTAGTGCAAATGGATTTTAGTTGTTTAATGACTCAGTCCCTGAACAAAGGTTGATTTAAGTTTTAAGAACGCTTCCTTGTTGAATGATTTTTGGCAAAAATGTAAAGTTTGTAAGGTCCTGTTCGGTGTAGAGAAACTTTCTGATAATTCACTTAAAACTGTGATTGTTAGAATGTTTAATGAAACAGTGAGTGGAGATGATGTGTCTGGCTGGGCAGATATTGCACGGTATGAGGCCAACCGGTCAAAGTGGTTGATGAGAATGGCATTTGGAACTGCTCTTGGCGAATTCCTATAAAAAAAAAAAAGTGAAGACGCTGAGGGCTTCCAGGGCCTGAAACATCTGCCCTCTATGATTGTGTTGGGAGAAAACCGAGGTTACATCCACTATCAGGGGATGCCCAAATTATGTAGAAAGTGTGGAAAAATTGGGCATCTGGCTGAAACCGTTCAAGAAATTGTTTGTGGGAAGTGTAGAGAAATTGGTCACATATTTGAGGAATGTACCGGTGGTAGATGGTGCAATCTGTGTTGAGAGACCAGCCACCTCCTCTACAGCAATTGCCAAAAAAGTGGTGAATATAGGGAGTGGTTCAGTCAATGGCAGACCATCCAAGACTTTTATGATTCATTCGTATGGTGGTGGGAGATGGTAAAAAGGACAGTACAAGACTTTAGGAAGGTAGGGGAAAATGGAACATTATGGGGCTGCAAAAAAGACTGCAGAGATATTTTAACCTTTTAAATAACAGATTGGATTTTAGTGATGACATTAAATGTCAGTTTTAAGTGAAACGCAAAGCAACACTGTCATTTTAAGAAGCAGAGAAAGAGACACTGTGGAAGGAGAAAAGTGCACCAGATATTTTTTTTAAAAACAATAAATCACACAGGGAGGGGCAATAACATCACTAAAAACAGGAGGGAGGGAAGTGCACGCAACAAAATACCCTGTAAGATCCGTTGTCGTAAAATCACAACATCACTTTTAGCTCTCCAAAAACACATTTGCAAATGCTTTTTTTTTTTTTTTGAAGACCACATTTACATAGCCAATGGGTCCTATTGTCTTGCATCACAATGCCATTGGATAGTAAATGTGTAAATAGGTCTGGCCATAAGGCCTTGAACTCATTTCACCTGCAAACTTTCCTGAAAGCGCATCTCCTTGTTTCATTCGACTAGATATATCAACATTGAAGTAAAATCTCAGAAATATTTTTTTTTGGTGATTGTTAGCATTTACATGAGCTACATATTCTAAGTTATTGTGGAATGCATGCATCAAATTAGATTTTCAACTTATGTTTTTGTTATAACTTTACAAAGTTGGGTGAAAATGGTAGACAAAATAGCATGTGCACCTTGCACATTACATGGAGACATTACACTTCTCAAACGTTCACATATAGGATACTGTAAAACAGTTAAAGTATGGGCAAGGAGGAGGCGAGAACCGGCTTGTCAACATAAATAATATTTTAATAAGAAACTTAAAACACAACATAAACAAACACACATGCGGACATGCCCGTAATTCTCTCTCTCTCCCGCACGGCCCTCTGCAGTCAGCCTTTAAACCTCACGGAGGCATAATTAGCCCAATACGGGACCGGGTGTGTAGGATCACGACCCGGCCCTGCCCTCCGCCCTGCCACAGATACTTACAGAAATACAATGTACTTGATGATTCGCTCCTTATAAATGTGTTATTTGTAATCATTTTCAGTTTATACCAGATTTGAATAATTCTAAATCAATGTTATTTCTGTTAGCAGTCAAATATAGTTAACTTTTTTTATCTGGACTTTGTTTGCCCAAATATCTGCTTGTTGCACAAGGCAGATACTGTTTGTGGACTGCTTTGGAGAATGGTTGTTCATGGACAAGTGCAAATGTTTTGGAATGTGGGGGTTGCATGTTTGGTGCATTGTTCAGGGACAGGTGTGAATGTCCTGGAAAGTGGGGATGTATGAGGTCTGGGGGTTTGTATATTCCTTTTAGATTGTTAAGTAGAGAGCACATTATGCTAGCCAGACGGTATTGTGTGACTTCAGTGGAATGTATTGCATAAATAGGACTCATTTGCATTGGAATTAGTTATATTTGAACATTCTCTAACTATCATTTCCATTTTAGAATGACACCAGCAAGGAGAGTTGTGTACTGCACTGTGCAAGATGTCATTGATGCTATCCAAAACTGAGAGAGAGTGATGTTGACATTGAATCATACACCAGTGATTCAAGTGATGAGGAGGTGGTTGAAAATGTCGAGGAAGTGGACAAAGAGGATCAGAGACCCACTGATTGTCCAGCTGATGAGGAGGACATCGAGTCAACCAAACCAAGCCAACCAACCAAAAAGACTATACCGGTATCGCTGGCTGAAAACTTATTCAGCCAGCGATATGGACCAGCCAAGACCAGTGATGATGTTTCCCTCCACACACCACTGGAGTTTGTCATGTAAAATCTTTGAAGAATCTCTCTAAGATGCAAGAAAACTCTCATAGTCCAGGGTTCCAGATGCCAAAGTTAAAGTTTATTGTGTCACCAACAAACTTGAGAAAAGTCAGCTGTCCATTCCGACTCTTAGTCCAAAACCTCATCTTCTATACAGTTTGATATCTGGCATTACCTCATTTCTACACCCCTTCGTTATTTTTGTAACCAATGGATACTATTTGCCACCATTATCTCAAAGAGCCTTTTGATATCTTTTTACTGGTAGAAACCTCCTTTAGTCGATCTTTTCAATTACTTTGACCACTGGTTGTTTTTACTCTATCTTCAGCTGTGTTTCAAGGTCCATAGCCTCATTATTTTGTTACAGCTGGGTTCTCTTTGTGGTTTTTGCAGCATCAACACTTTTAGTAACCTCATATGCTCTCTCCTGGGTCACACAAAGGCCAGGAAACGCATAATACTTTGATATAAAAACACATAGTATATTTTTCAATATTATAGTACAAGTACTTCCAGATATTTGTGTCAGAAGACATGAATCAGGCTCTGACAGAACACACTAATCAGTACAGCTTTCAAAAGACTGGAACAACTATAAACACAAACACCAAGGAAACTGAACAGATGATTGGCATGTACCCGAGGATGGGCCTGATGCAAATGCCTGGTGTCCGTATGTACTGGGCGTCAGACATGCAGTACACCCCTGTTTCTGAAGTGATGTCATGCCACAGGTTCCAATCTCTGCTGACATTACATTTTGTCAACAACCTGATAATGCCAGAGAGCATGAAGAAAGACAAACTGTGTAAACTCAGACCATGGCTTGATTCATTCAGAGAGAAATGCCTGCAGGTGGTACCCGAAGAGCACAACTCTGTGGATGAGATGATGATTCCATTCAAGGGAAAATTCAGTGGAGGCAAACCTCACCCCTGGGGCTTCAAATTGTGGGTAAGAACTGGCATCTCTGGCATGCTCTGTGACTTTGATGTTTACCAAGGCAGTGTTAATGGAAAACGAGCCAAATCTGAACTTGGAATGTCAGGTGACTATGTGATGAAGCTTGCCTCTACGCTTCCAGAAGGTCAGAACTACAAGGTCTACGCAGACAACTACTTCACCTGTGTCCCATTTGTAGTTCAGCTCCTTGCTCGTGGAATTCATTATGTGGGAACAGCCAGGCAAGTGCGCTTAGCCAACTGTAACCTTGAAGATGAGAAGATCTTGAAGAAAAAGGGAAGAGGAAGCTTTGACATCAGAGTGGAGGCAAACCACAACATCTGTGCTGTCAAATGGTATGACAACAGGGCAGTCACACTTGTGTCATCCTTTGCTGGCATTGAACCTGTGCAAAAGATTCCATGCTGGAACAAAGCCACCAAATCCTACACTGAAGTTGAGAGACCTTACATAGTGGGTGCTTACAAACAAATACATGGGCGGTGTGGATTTGCTGGACTCATTTGCAGCCAAATAAAAGTTCCCCATGAAATCGCGCCACTGGTACAGTTACATCTTCTGGAACACCATTATTCTTACTGTGATCAACGCCTGGCTCCTCTACAAATGGGACTGCAAAGCTCTCAATATTCCCAAGAAAAAGAGGCTGAACAGAAGACCGTTTCAGGCGCAACTAGCATCCTCTCTCATCCTGACAAACACGGCTGTCAACACACCAAGGAGAGGGCGGACATCTTCAGCCAGTGGGAGCACTTTGACGTCCATAACAGTGACACTTCAGAGACCTGTGACTGCTCAGAAGAGACCATCCTCGGCTTATGGGGGTCCACCAAATGGGGTCCCAGCCAAGAGGGCATGTGAACCACCAACTGATGTGTGCCGGGACATGGTCACACATTTTCTGGTGAAGACAACAAGGACGCTGCAGACACTGCAAAAAAGGATATTCTAATACGTTCTGCAGGAAGTGCAATCTCCGTCTCTGCTTTTCAGAGGAAAGGAACTGCTTTTGGGACTACCATTGCAAGTGAACACTGGACACTGGTTCTTTGACCAGTTTTTATATTTTTTTAATAAATTCTGATTCATAAAAATATGACTGCTGGGTGATTATTATTAATTAAATGTACTGTTATAGTGCTATGTAAGCAATCCACACTCCAAACGAACCCTTAGTTGTTCTGTGTATTTGTTCTGGCAGTTTGATTATAAATGCTGAAATTCTGCTCCCAACGTTGCAATATTACAACGTTTCCATAAAAATGCACAAACACTTTTTTTTTTAAATAAATCTTTCATTATATTCATTATATTACAACAGACTTGCAAAAAAAAATTTTTTTATGGAATTTAATTTTATGAGGCTTTATATTGTAATAAAGTAGAAAATGACACTTTAAGGGAAGTTTTAGGTTTTTTTAGAGAAAAAAGGTAAAAGCAGCCAAAGTGATCTTTTATTCCAAGATTTTACCATTTTAGAATTACAAAATGCTCTAAGGTTTAAAATGGGAAAAGTCCCCATGAATGGACAGACTCCCCTTAGTTTTTATCAGACTTTTTGTGACATTTTAGCACACAAACTACTGACTGTTTTGAATGAATTGGAGAGTTTAGACAGACTTCCCGACAGCTTTAGTTTAGGGATAGCTTCACTACTATATAACAAAGGAGACAAGACGGACCTCTTCCCAATCCTGTAAAATTAGCCTAAAACGCCTAATCAAGGCATACCCAAAGTAAATTTAAAGCTGTTCTTGAACCTTTTTGAGTACATGCATGGTTTTGGTCACATTTGAAAGGGGACACTCTGAAGTTTTTTCCCCAGTAGTCAGAATTACTGTAAGTGCTACTGATTTTGAGTAATAGAAGTTTGAACACAATGAAATAGAAGTTTGTTTTTCCGCCTGAAATTTTTTTTTTGCATACAGATGCCTGCAGATGACTATAACTTGTAGCTATTAGCTTGAGAATACAATGGGATCACAGCATGAAGCCTTACCTAGTCCAAGTTCAAATTTTATAACAATACCATAAAAAATTAATATTTTACACATGTTTTTCTAAGGGTACACCCAGGCGTTTTACAAAAGTGCCTTTTGGATACTCCAAAAGGACCCTTTGGTAACCTAGGACAAAAAGGCTCCTACTTTTGAACGCTTCAACGTACAGTCATAATTTTGGGCTCTAATGAAAGATGACACTTAGAGCTATCATATTCCATATCCAGATCCACTATTAGTTTTGCTGACACAGAGTAACTGATGCATAAACGCATTAGAGTGCCTTTTCCCTTCTTGAAACTAAATGTTGTGCATATAAAAGAGTCAAAACTAGTGCTATGGTGGACAATTTGTTTATATAAAAAATACACAACAAACTATTTACATGAATTTTTACACAAAGTATTTACAAACCATTATAAAATTGTACATGTTTCTAGCAACATGCCAGTCATTGTAGCAGTCACATTTGGGTACAAAGCACAAAGGCACAACACAGGAAGAGTACTTCACTGGTGTCTTTGCATGACACTGCCTGCACTTCAGACGACCAGCGGTGCAAGATTTGGTGATGTGCAACGGCCTGTGATGTGCTCTTCGTGGAGCAGGAGATATGGGTCTGGCTGTGGAGTGAGACCCCAACTCTGCCAGCTCCTCAGCAAGGGTCTCTCTGAAAGCCCTCCTCTCTTGATAAGGTGCTGTCCTGCTGCTCCACTTTATGTGGCCGCTTGCTGAGTGGGGAGAATAAATAAATGTAATTTACAAAGCTAGACACAACTTTTCCATCTTTTCTGTATTTTATATATATATATATATATATATATATATATATATATATATATATATATATAGTTTTTCTTTTCGAGTGTGTAAATATGTAATATTGTATGTATATTTACTGTAAATACTGTATACTTTGCCAATGTACCATGGAACAAATAGATGGGCCTACACCTCCCCCCATGAATTCAGCATTGTAACAACCCAGATAGCAATAAGTCGGCGGTCCGCTAGCGGTGCGCCGGCGGCAGTAGAAGCGGCAGAATGGCGATATCGCAAACACGTTTGACGGCGGTCCGCCGGCGGCAGCCGCCTTCCTACCGCCTTCGATACGCGGACGGCCCGCTGGCCAGCCGCCGCTTCGCCGCCGTTATATCGAAGGCGGACCGTCGGAGGCAAATGCTTTTTTCGAGCGATCTGCCGCCGCTTATTGTGTGTATATATATTTATAGCATGCAGTTTATCAAGAATAATGATTGATCAAACCAGACAAATTTCCATTTGGCGTCTTAATTCCACATTTCAAAGTACAGTATCTGTCATTGAAACAAGATGTCAGATCACTGAAATATAAATAACAGAAAAATACAAACATTATATATACACACACACACACACACACACAAAAGAACATGCAGGTTTCCAATTTCTTTTTTTTTTTTTTAAAAAAACACTATTGTAACACTTACAATAATTGTTAATAATATAAAGAGGTCAGCTCTGGGATGAAAAGAATTACCAGTAAACACAAGCAATGAGGATATCTGGTACCAAATAAAGTGCAGGATACCAAATAAATTGAGGTATAACATCATATTTACAAGTCATTTCTAACAATAGGATAAGTGGTAATAATTTAGAGTTAAAGCTCTGGAGTAGAATATACCATTATAACTGCAATGCTGACCTGTGGCACAAGGATTTACAAGCTATATTTAACAATAGAATAACAGTTAAGCACTGTGATGGAATGAAAGTATAATTTTTGGTACTAGTTAATGTGCAATATCAAGTATCAGAGGTATGAAATAGGATTTACAAACTATAATAGAATTGTTAAGCACTGACGGAATGAAATAAGCCAATACTAAAGTCACGGTAAGTAGAATATTTGATACCAGATAATGTGCAAATATCAAGTATTAGATGTATAATCTAGGATTTACAAGCTATATTTAAAAATAGAATAGTTAAGCACTGTAACAATGAAATAAGCAGCAAATTGTATATGAAATAATTGAGATCTTTGGTATCAAGGAATGTGCCGGATAACAGGTATAATATACATTTTGACATTCAACTTACACATGACAACAAGTGGGAATAAATATAATTAACAGCAGAAAATCTGGCTGTAGAGAACACAGCCAATCAGAATGTCTGGAGAGGTTGGGGACTGTGTGGCGTAGTGGGCTAAGAATCACCGGTTTTCCCCGACCTCCAGAATGAGGCAGTGCAAATTAGCATATCTTCAGTGATTCCTCGTGCGCCTGTATAAAAGGACAAACCATCCCATATTCATCCAAGGAGCTGCCCTCAAAGCAGGGTCACGAGAAAAAAAAAAAAAAAGAGCAATTTCCACAGTGAACAGTGTGGATTGGGTGAGTGTAGTCTGACACTTTTAGCAGGCTTTTTAGGGGTCTTGATGTTACTGACTGCAGGATAAAGAAAGGGTTCCAGTTGTCAGTGATGCTGGGGTGTCAGTAGTCAGCCTAGGTTTAAGGGGTCGGCTGTGGGTCCCTCTCAGCTGTGCGGCGCCTTTTTCCACGTTCATGTTCAGATGCTCCTTTCAGGTAACGTTAACCTGGATCACCTCATCAGTGGCATCCTGTGTTGCCGGGTTCTTCCGGATGGCTCCTGTAGAAAATAAAGATCTGTCATTCCATTTGAATGTCATAAGGTCATACACATCTACTTAAATATAAAAAAATATCCAACTTACTTTGAACAGTGGTCTTCAGGAACATGTCTCTAAAACATGCTTTATCCCCTACACCAGTCCAGGTTGTATTGATGGAAAGGTGATTAGAGAAGATACTCTGACGCATTCGCCACACTGTTGTCTTTAGGTCCCTCCCACATTTGATTGCCAAAAACTGAAGCTGAAAATACAAAAAAAAACATGTTACAAATTACATTTCTCTGAAGCTTCTCATAAATTTAAAATGTGACAGGCTGTGGATTCAGACTGTAGAATATGCAGTGTAGGATCTTAATTTTACTTTTTAGATTACCCTATACCGTTATAAACGAAATCGGCACACTTACAAATCGTTGCTGGAGCTCTTTATCCTGCCTCAAACTGTTGTCAAGCAATGCCAAATCTTCCTGGGTGTCTAGGGGGGAGTAACAGATCCCCTGGCAGGGATAACTATCCAACAGACACATTGGCACTGAAACGTTGCAGCATAGCATTTTGTCGTCCATGCTACGCACAGCATCGCCAAATTCCAAGACGTCGCAGCATTAGGGTTTGATCTGCACCTACAGGGGTTTCCAGAATAAAAGAATAAAGTAGTCAGTCCTGGTCCTTCAACTACTAAACTATGACATTTATATCTAGGTCTACTACATGTACAGGTGGCCCCAGTGGGAATTAAACCAACAACCACAGGTGTTGTTTGCAAGTTGTACCTGATTGCCCAGTGCGTGAGCAAATGTCTTCAACATTGTCCCAACTTGCTTCACCTGCTCTTGAAGCGAGCCGCTGTCATCTGGGAAGTAACAATATATTGATTAGCAATACACTAAATATAATAGTAATATAACCACAATTATCATACCAGTAACTTTCCCTGTAATTTCTATCCACAGTATGTTATGCATGGCATACAATTTCATAATGAAGAACCCTTATGATAACATCAATTTCATTTTTTTCTTTGAAGCAGAATATTTGTTTGTAAAAGGGAGGAAAAAGAAAATGAAATATTGGTATACAGATTTTGGTTGATATATCATACTGTACAGTGAAATGTGCTATTGTTATATCCCTACTCACCTGAAGGACGGATAGATCAGGCAAATCTCCAGTCAGGCCTTTGTAGAGTGTGTGCTCCTTTTGAATAAAACTTTCATTAGTGGGAAGTTGCATATCCACAGGTATTTTAATTCAAACATGCAACATATTGTAATAAATCTACAATATTCAGCCTTTACCTTACACCCTCGGTTGTTGCTCTACACTTTTATTATATTAAATACTTATTTATATAGCTTGCTCACTGTATAATCACGATAGCCTAATACTTATAACACAAGATTGCATCTTAAACGAATGACTGAGTTGAAAACTTGAATAAGAACGCATTTTACACAGAGGGGACCAGCTAGGGAAACTTACCTGCCTACAATAACTGTTTTCATTTGATTTGAGTTACATTAAACATGAATAACCTTAGCCGAGTCCCCAGGAACATCGGGCTATTAAAGGGGTCACGACATGAGAAACCAAATTTGCCTTGATCTTTTGGTATATAAGAGGTCTTTGTATCATTAAAACGTCCTGCAAGTTTAATATTTTAAGATGTCCTCCCCATTCTAAACGAATCATTTATTTAATCAAGCTCAAAATACAGCTCGTTCTGGATTCATGGTTAGAAGTGACGTGTCGGTTAGAAGTGACGTAACAGCGTTTGCATATGACCGCCTCCAGCACAAGATAACTACGATTTAAGCGCAAGACAACTACGCTCATTTCAGTATCACCGTCGCCTCACAAATGTTCAGTCGATGGACAGCGAGCTCTGACAGAGACTACTTGTGCACAGGAAAATTACGATGCCACACAGATGTGCTGTTCCTGGCTGTGGTCAAACAAAACCTCTGAATAAGCTGCCGAAAGATCCAGACGTCAGGGAAAAATGGATGCAGTTTATTTTTTGCGGACGTTCCAGTCACGGCAGTGTTAACTTAAGCGTTTGTTCTGTACATTTTAAGGATGACTGTTTTGAGAACAAATCTCAATATGATGCTGGCTTTGCCAGAAAACTGTTGCTCAAAGATAAGTCCGTGCCGACTATTCTGGGAACAACGTCGACGCAAACTGTAAGTAATCTATTTTAAACTTTAAACTACTTTTTAAAGCGCAATTTCATTCATTATGAATAATCACAGTGTTTTTACTTAGTTTACTTGCATATTGTTCTGGCTGGGAGCGTCAATAATTGATACATAGGCACTGACGTTAGCCAATCATAACAGTGGGCGTTAACACTGAAGTCTTAAATGGAAAACGCCCCCAAAACAGACTGTTTGAATCAGAGGATGAGAAACAGGGTGGGAAAAGGTCATGTATCACTAGATTTTAAAAGTTTTTCTTAAAAAAAAAATATATTAATACTATAATTGCACCTAAGGGAACATAATAATACAATAAAAAAAACCATGTCATGACCCCTTTAAAGTAACAAGCCTATAACTGCGGTCTTATTAATTCTAGCTTCACCATACACTCAAACTGTGAGGTTTATCTGCTTTTACTTACATTGCTCTGTACATAATATACTGTTTTTTGTTCTTTATATACAGATTGTATTAGATTTGTACTACGTGTGTGTATGTGGGTATGTATGAAGGTAAGTGTATGTACGTATATGTATAATTATTTATTTTGTGTTCTTTTTTGTTTTTAATTACCTATGTCTTGCTGCTGTTTTTTGGTATTGTTTGTATTGTTGTTGACTGGTAGCTCCTGTCACCAAGACAAATTCCTTGTATGTGTAAGCATACTTGGCAATAAAGCTGATTCTGATTTTGACAGTGACTTCACCGGTGTCCTGATCTTTATTAGAAACTGAGAGGAGACCAAGTTAATATAATTGATATCACAATTATCACAAAAATTAACAAACAGTCTGCTTTAAAACTAAGAAAAAGAAGCTTCTATACTAACGTTACATTAAAAATGAACACGTGGCGAACTAGCTTAGCCGCTATCTGCCGGCACCCCACATTAGATTAAAATAATTACCCTTGTAGTTGTGCAGATAACTCGATATGTAGAGTTTAAAGCCCTTGTCCCTCTTGCTTGTCGGAGCAGGGGACCAGGCATCAACAATGCGATGAACATCGCTGACGCGTATTTTCGGAAGATTCTGGAGACATCGAGTAAAAAGACATTTTGGGCGACGCGCAAGTAAACCGGAAACAGATATGGCGACAGCGGAACTTCACAGTTCAGTCTTTGTCATGTGTTTTAGCAATACATTTTTAACATTTATAATGCGTTTAGATTTTTTTTTATTGCCTCTACAGGGACTTTAACACTTTCTTAAACATTTGTACAGGTCATAATTGCAAAACCTGTAAAAGGTAAAATAACAAAAAAAAAAAAAAAAAAAAATCGAGGTTGGAAAAAATGTAGACATAAACAAAATTTCTGCACAACTGTGAAACCAGAGGATAATTTCGCTTTTTCATTGAGTTTATCCTTCACGTCAAAACAGGGATTTTCATGTTTATGATAGATATCACCATGGTTGCAAATTAATAAAAAATAATTAAAGTATACCCAATATTTTGGCCATGTTGCAGATGTCTTTCACTGTTCACTGATACAGGCATTGGTGAAAAGTCTAACTTCATCAATTTATTCTGCTAAATTGTTCATACCATGAATTAAATATCTATTTTAAAACCTAATCAGAATCAGAAAGATATATATTGCCAAGTAAGTTTTACAAAAAGGAATTATTTTTGGTTTATTGCATGTCTCAATGTGCATCAATCAAAGAAATGTAAACAATTTTCACCTGTGCATAAATAATTCAATATATTTTACATATATTACTGTATAATCGCTTCAGAGTTTCAAAGTAATTTAAATGTCATTTCCTAAACCTTACCTTATCATGGAATCAAGAGTCAAGACTATGTTATAAACCCTAATGGCTTTGGAGCAAAAAATAATAATAGCCAACATGGCTGGTCGATTTTGAGAGTCTAAGCTGTCCTTGTAGGCTATTTCAAAGCGGCTTGCCGCCGGTCGGCCGTGGTCGATTGCCGCGAGGCAACCGCCAGAGAAAATGAAGCGGCGCCCGCCGTCTGACCGCCGGCGCATCTCGCAAGAAATGGGAGTGACGAATTCGGCGGCAAACGCTTCATCCCCGCCAGTGGGACGCACCTATAGCCGACAGCTTGGGGACGGTGGCAAAAAGAAGCCGTGCGGACATTTTTTGCTATCTGGGAAATAGATGGGCCTACACCTCCCCCCATGAATTCAGCATTGTAACAAATAGACTCTCAAACACAACATATATTCTTATTTTCAACTTATATTTATTTATTTATTTATTTTTATATATATATATATATATCAGTAAATATACAAAACATCTATATTGCATGTCAATAGATCTGAAACAAACAATGAACTAAAACCTCACACACGCACAAACGGTTCAAACACTCACTGAGGAAACACACGACAAAGGGTAATTACAAAATGTGTATTCATTATTCAAACTAAAGCTTATTTATGCGGAATATACAGTATATATGTTATAAAACACAAGAAAATACTTACTTGTCCAGAGCAATGTCTCATCTCTCCATAAACATTTCCTCTGCCTCCGAATCATCCGTATTGTTTTCAGAAATTTCATCTCCAAACTCATCATTTTCACAGTAAATGCCTTCTTATATCACATCCTGGGGTGAAAATCCTGTTTTTCGCGTCCGTTTCACCATATTTAAATCGCCAAATGTGTAAACAGTTCCAAAACGACACTCCAATGGTTTTACGCACGGACGCACAAAACACTGGATAATGGCAAGGCAACATTGCGCACACACATTACAGAACCGTGCTCTAATCGTCCCACTAAAGCCGTATATCACTGTTTTCAGAATTTCATTGGCTATACGATGCGTCAGTCATTTCCACTCTTCGATGTAATTGGTTTGATCAGTAAACAAAGGAAAGTGGGTATGCCCTTACATTCGACACAGACTGTGGTTGGGTATTGAAGGCTTTGGACAGGACATGGAAGCTCCTATTGGGTCAAATGAGGTGTCAATCGAAAGGTCAGAGTGCGTGCTTCCATTTTGATACCGGATATAGGAAATGTTTACATCTGAACTGAAGTTATTACCGATAATATGTGAAAGTTTAGGTACAGCTGCCAGGTGCTTTGAAATGATGCAACAAGAGTCTGTGGATATTTATTGATGTAATAATGTGATTTGGACTGAACATTTTACTTGATTTGATCATTTGGACATTTGACAATGAAACAACACCCTATTTGTCGGGAAGTTATGGATCAGTGGAATACTATGATGCTTCATAGGTGAGTTGCCTAAATTTTGTTATTGGTTGTTTATATGTTGGTGGTCTGACAAAGATATAGATTGTACCTGCTGTTGTGATTGTATCTTAAAATGGTTTATATCAATAGAAAATAAAGAAATGTAGCTTTCCAAAGATATGTGGCATGTGTACCAATGTAACACACAGCAGTTTTGTTTATCGCATACTTTGTACATTTAAGGGCCCGTCCGCGGGCTGTGAATTCTATCATGTTAAAACTGGCATCAAACCACACTTTTAAATTTTGACGTTAAATTTTAGTAAAATATTAGCAACACATATGTCAACCGTTTTAGAGGACACGATCCTCCCAGATCAAGCTTGTGCTGTGCCTGGGAGAAGGAGCATGGACAGCCTAGTGTTGATTAGATATGCCATCTGTTATGCAAGAGAGACATAAATATTCAGTTAGTATTCCTAAATTTAGATTTTGAGAAATCATTTGACTGAATCTTGCACCAGTACCCATTTCAGGAACTGAACAAAATTGGTTTTCCACGGAGGTTTATAGCCTGGGTGGGACTGCTGTACAATGGTTTAGTCAGCAAAATTCTTGCTAATGGGCATTTACCAAAGCAGTGAACATATGTAGTGGTGTCCGTCAAGAGTGCCCTTTATCTCCCCTCCTGTATGTGGCTTGTATTGAGCCACTGGCACAGAGCTTGAGATGGGGCCAATGGATTAAAGGATTAGACGTTCCAGGGACGGGTGGACTAACAGCAACCTGTGTTTTATATATGGATGGATTGACCCTTTTAGCTACTGACATTCTATTTATACGAAGAGCAATGGACTTGGACTGATACGGTCAGGCCTCAAGCGCTAAACTCAATAGGAGTAAGTCTGAGGCCCAGCTCTTCAGGCTGTGGGGAAATGTAGGCACAGGTGGACTTGATGTAGATTTTGAAGAGACCAATTTAAAATTTCTAGGGGTTAAATTTGATAAAGAGGGTGGAGGACAAGGAAATTAGACGGACATGAGAGGGAAAATAAGAGGGCATCTTTTTACTTCCTGTGAGGGTCCAACTGGGAGCGTTTGAAGAGCGAGGTCATCAAGAGAAGACCGGAAAATGGTAGAAAAGTCCTCCCAGACCCTCACCTGTTTTTAGCCAGCCACTTCACAGCCCTGCATATTGGTTATGCGGTGACCCGATCCAAAGAAAATAAGTCTGCAGCCATGGCCCGCATGTTAATGGGGGTCTTACCTTAAATTTTACCAATTGATTTGACAACCACAGTGGCTTTTAATCTCCCAAAAGAATATGATTTTATCAAGAAGATTTTAAAGAATAATAGTTTAGAGACTATTTTAACCAACCACAAATCTTTTGTGCAGGACTGGGAACCATTGAGTCCAGTTCCAGGCCAAAGAAGTTTGGAAGAATGCTGCCCACCCCGCTCTCCAGAACAGGCATAAGGAATAGGCGTGGATGGTGACACACAAGATCCTCCCAGTCAAGGTGGTTATGCACTACAGAGGCATGGCCAAAATCTTAAGCTGCCCCCCGGTCCAGGTGTAAAAACCCGGAGACCACAAGACACCTGCTTTATGGTTTTACTGGAAAAAAATGACAGGCACAACCTTTTAGAAGACTTACAGTCCCACCTGCTAGGAAGGGCTCCCCTAATTTTTGCAGGGGTTTTTAATTGTACTTTAAGTTAGAAAGACAGGAAATGTGCAGGAGCCGGTTTTAAGAAGACAAAATATAATTTTTATTGTGGGACATGGTTGGAGATTTTGGACTTGATGACCGTTTTAAAATAATGCATCCAAGAGAGGAGGGCCTCACTTGGTTTAGTACTGATATTGCCAGAGCCTCTCGTATTGACTACATCTTTTCCAGGGACTGCCCGCCAACTGATGCTAGACTAACCCCCCTTTTCTTTTTAGACCATGCTATGCTTTCTTGCACCTTTTCACTTAAGTCAATTTTATTTGTATAGCGCCTTTCACAACACACATCGTTTCAAAGCAGCTTTACAGAATATCAGCATTAACAGACGATAAGACTGTAATGTCTATAAAGTCGATGAATCATCATTGTGTAATTTAGATAAACACTATTAAAAATCGTATTTGAAGAATAATTAAATGATAATTGTATTAATAACCCCAGTGAGCAAGCTGTAGGCGACTGTGGCAAGGAACACAAAACTCCATAAGATGTAGATTAATGGTGAAAAATAACCTTGGGAGAAACCAGACTCACTGTGGGGGCCAGTTCCCCTCTGGCTAACATTATGAATGTAATGTAAATATTAATTATGTATATGTAAAATCATGGTTTAAAATTATTAAACTAAGTGTTAAGGGTCAGTGATTAAACATCGATTGTGTTTGAACTGTAAGATTAATGACCACAGTCTTTGAAGTCCATCTTGATTAATTGCAGAAGTTCACATAGATGCAATTGTCCTTGTTAATTGGCTGATGAAGCTTTTGTTGGCAATAGTTAGTCTATGCATTCCATTTCAAGATCGTAGTCCATCAATAGACCGAGGTGATGCAGGTGGAGTTGGCATCATAATAGACTGAAGTGATGTTTGGCTGACACCGGCTGCATTTAGTCACCATCATTCTGCGACATGTAGCAGTGGAGTCCAACATGAAGCAGGAATGGTGCTGGATCCAGCCGGTTCTGGTGACCTCAGGATAAGAGTCCCGAGGTTGAGACAGGGAAACAAATAAAAAGATGTAATCATAGATGCCATTCAATTTATTGCAGAGTTAGAGATCATGCTCAATGTTTCTGGTTCCTGCAGACCCAACTAAAGCAGCCTAATTGTTGGTTGGAGGATAAATTAGGTGTATGCCTGGCTAAATAGATGAGTCTTTAGTCTAGACTTAAACTGAGAGAGTGTGTCTGCATCTCGAACAGTGTTTGGGAGACTATTCCATAGTTTAGGTGCCAAATATGAAAAGGATCTTCCTCCTTTAGTGGATTTTGATATTCTAGGAACTATTAACAGGCCAGAATTTTGCGATCTTAATGAACGTATTGGAATATAGCGTGGTAGAAGATCACTTAAGTACTGCGGAGCTAGACCATTCAAAGATTTGTACGTAGTTAACAGAATGTTAAAATTAATACGGAATTTAACAGGTAGCCAATGCAACGATGATAAAATGGGGCTAATATGATCATATTTCTTGGTTCTCGTTAGCACTCTGGCTGCTGCATTTTGAACCAATTGAAGTTTATTTATTGATCTTGCTGGACATCCTCCCAGTAATGCATTACAATAATACTTGAGGTCATGAACGCATGAATTTGTTTTTCGGCATCAGCAACAGAGAGCATATGCCTTAATTTAGTAATATTTCTTAGGTGGAAGAATGCTGTTCTACAAACATTTGTAATTTGAATTTCAAAGGACAGATTGGTATCAAATATAACACCTAAGTTCTTTGCTTTTGAAGATGATGTAACAGTACATCCATCTAGAGTCAAATTATATTTTAGTGGCTTATTTTTAGAGTTTTTTGATCCAATAATTAGAACCTCTGTTTTGTCAGAATTGAGTAGAAGGAAATTTCTGGCCATCCAATCTTTTATTTCATTGATACACTCTGCTAATTTCGAGAATTGTGAAATCTCATCAGGTTTTGAAGAAATATAAAGTTGTGTATCGTCAGCATAGCAGTGGAAACTTATTCCACGATTCCTGATAATATCTCCCAGGGGAAGCATATACATGGAGAAAAGCAGAGGCCCTAAAACTGATCCCTGTGGCACTCCATATTTTACTCCATATTTTACTTAACTTGGGTGTGACTGTAGGAAAGTGTCTGGAAACTAATCTGCTCTCTGTTGCAGGTTGAGGAGATAGCTATAAAATTCCGTGAAAACTAAATTAAATAATTTTTATAGCTTACTTTTGAAATATATCCGCAGCATTCTCTGACTTTGATCAAATAAATAAATTGCTAGATGCAAAACACACACACACACACACACACACACAAAATGTATTTTACAAATATAAATAACCAAACTAAAACTAATTTTTTATAAATTACCTTAACAAAAACAAAACATTAAATTAAATCAAATTAATAAATTTCCAAAGAAAAAGAAACACATTAGACTCATGTATTATTGCCTAATTATTTTCTATTATTGCACTTCAAGCAACCTTATAATTCAGTGAACGAATAAAAAAATTCTCAGAATGTTCTACACTTTTTTCCTCTATTTGCATTTGCTGAGCTTCTTCATCTGCAAATGTTTAATGCAGAAATTAGCATATGGCACTAACCTTTTTATAGCAATCGATTTAAGTCAAACTATGTCGATTTGTTCAGTTGGTGTTTTGCGTCATTAAAATTTCAGTTCTATTTAATGCGGGACATAACATACAGTTAAGATTGAGATGCATTAGATTAGAATGTTGAAATTATTATTCAAAATATTTAACAGTGGATACATGTATTAGCCTTTGACCTTTAGATTTTCTCTCCACGTGTGAATGGATTATCATAATGTTTTTTAGCACGTCTTTTAGGATTTCACAACAAACATTTTGATCGTGGCAATCACCTCCCCACTCGTGTTCTCCTTTGCCATCCCATCATTAATGTTCACTATATGCCAGTTGACATAAAAATAAAAGAGATGACACAATCAAGCTTTACCGCAAGCTTCTCAATAATAGGGAGAGTGAAAACAAAGCGAAAGTAACCTTCGTTCTGGAGGTCGAACATTACCAAGTGCTGCTAGATTTAAATTTGTATTTTTTTATCACATTCTTTCTGGTTGTATCAAAAATTCAATCTTTCCTTCGTGCCAATAGTGTTCAACACTGCCTAGGGGACACCATCTTACCCTAGGAGGGCACCAGAAAGTCCACCGGCTGCCCTTACTCGCACTTTATACGTTAGGCTATTCAAGCACCCGTAAGCAGTTGCGGAACACAGATGATCGCTTCACGCTCATATCACGCGAACCCCCGTTTTAACGTAGATGCCTCCAAAACAAATTAAAATATTGTAACATTTGTATGTCCTCCGTTGTCCAAATATTCCAAAGTTCAACGTTGCTATCTTTAACAACAACACAACATGGAGGACATGCTGGCAGCGGATTCAGTTTCCCCTCCAATCTTACTGATGTTAAGTTTAGTGGAAAAGTAAGTCAAATAACACTTATATGAAGCCACAGGGAGGAAATAGACATTAGATATAATAAATACGAAGAGTAAACGGCTGGATGTGTGCTTAAACGTGAATGTATCATTCCAAAAAAGAAGGGAAAAAAAGCCTTTCCAGCTTACAATTGGCATTTTTAATCGGTTCAGTTTTTGCCCATAAAAGCAGACATCTTATTATTTTTATATTCATAAGACAACTTGACTGTAGTGCTTTATTTTATAACTGAAATTTGTTTAACAAATGAACAAAGGGTTGTAATGCCAGTGACAAATTCTCTTAAATGATTAACTTTCTAATGTGGTGTCAATTCCATCACAAAACGTACACCACCATTTATTTATTTGTTATTATTATTAGTTATTATTGTATTTACTCATCACACCAAAAAACTAAAGAAAAATAATCAAAGGAAAAAAATATATAACATTGTGCAGGAGAAGTCTGAAGCCAAAATTAACTTAAACCAACATAAAACATTAGAACACGTATACAACACGGCCGCATGGGTCTCTATCTATTTCAAACCAGCGTCTCCGTCTGCTCTATTTTAAGCTCTCTGCTGATCAGCTGATTCAGCGCCAGCCGTGCTCCATTACAGCCAGGTCACGCCCTCCTCCTCGTCACAGGCTTACGAGATACCTCCCCTATAAAAACAATAAACGTACAAAGAAATCAAAACAAACATGTGCATCTTCAAAGTTTCAAGTCTAAGCAGTATTACAATGATAACAGAAGTTCCATTTACACCATAATTTCAGTTTGGCATCTAAGCAGAAATACAACATTAAGATAAATGTAAAAAAGAAAATATATAGAAGTACAAACTCCAAAATTTAAACAAATAACAATGAAATCCATACAAATTTTATGAATCCTTGTTAATTGGATTCCTTTTCAGATGTTTTTTTTATTTTATTTTTTTAAATAAAGATAATATAGATGCAGATTGTAAAGGTGAGGGTAGATTTTTCCAAAGAGTAGGTCCTCTATATGTCAGTGAATAATGATTTATGGCAGTCCAACAGTATGGAAGATGTAAGTCCTTAGAGTGTCTTGTGAAATAACAGTGAATGTCAACAGAGAATTGAAATAGATTTTTTTTTAAACACTTTGCAAATCATGATGCAGTTTTACATATTTATACATAAAAACACAAGTCTGGTATAAATTCACATTAAAAATTGATAGTAGTTTATAATTTCTGAACAGAGACGTAG
This sequence comes from Xyrauchen texanus, assembly GCF_025860055.1. Taxonomy (NCBI): domain Eukaryota; kingdom Metazoa; phylum Chordata; class Actinopteri; order Cypriniformes; family Catostomidae; genus Xyrauchen; species Xyrauchen texanus. Next base: position 2,011,943 of record NC_068320.1, read on the forward strand.
ATGAGTCACATCTTTTGGCAAAACAAATAATTCTCAAAAATGTCTTTTTGATCAGGAACATTTTATTGAGGTAAGTAGGACATGTAATATTACATTTTTGCCCAATATTGCGCAAGCAAGGACTTAATACTGCGCAAGCAATAATACAATAGATAATATAAAGATAAATTAATTTGTAGTAAAGAATTAAAATGCAAGAATGATTAATCGATGAACAAGCTCTACTTCAAATACCAGTTGACATCATAGTATTTTTACAAATCAGTTCAATATGATAGTTCCATGTTAATTTATCATCTATTATTACACCTTAGAATTGATTATAAGGAACCTAAGTTATTTAAATGTTGTCTATGAATAACTTGTCTTTATCTTTTAAGTACTTTTTATTACAAAATATCATAAAATTTGATGTTTTATATTAAGAGAAAGTTTGTTCATCTGAAACCATTTGGAGATAGATCCTCATTAACTTCTCGAAACAGTGTAATACAGATTACATGTGAAGCAACAAGACATGTCATCAGCAAATAAAAGAGGAAGTACATTACTGAAGACCTTAGGTCATTCATATAAATAAAAAACCATAGCGGTCCAAGGATGGATCCCTGAGGAACTCCACAAAGTAGCTTAGCTCTGTTTGAGTTATGTGTATTAATAGGTACATACTGTTCTCTATCCTTTATATAATCAACCAGTCAATTAAGAGCAACATCATGAAAGCTATATATATGTGTAGTTTTGTAATAAGATTATTGTGATCTACAAGGCCTTGACAAGTCTAAAAATATTTTTTCGAAGTAATTCGTTTTTAAGTCATTATTAAATCAATAATTATTTTCTAAGGCTGTGGAGATTTGATGAACAAGCTGCAAAAGAGCCATTTCAGTCGACATTTCTTTCCAAAATCGATATTGGTGGCAGTACAGTATGTTGCTCATCCATATGTCTTTTTATTCTTGAATATACTAGTTTTTCAAGAATTTTAGAAAAGCATGGCAAAATAGATATTGGATGATGGTTAATAAATATGCTGGTATCACCTGATATAAACAGCAGTATGACATTAGTTAATTTATGGCTCCTACACACTACATGACTTTCAAAGACGTCGTATCGTGGTACCATTCATATTATACAACTGTCTGTCTTGTCACTGAAGTCGTAGCGTTTTCAAATTACACTACGAATCCGCGACAGGGGTGAACACATTACAAGACATTTTACTATTGACGAATGTCGACGACTCTGCCTGGACTCCAAATTACGTTTCACAACAGATTACACGCGAGAAGTGATACGAGATACGAAAACAAATGCATGATCATATGTTATGCATTTCAGAATATAATGTGTATTTTATCGGTTGCAATATGAAAAAGTACCACACACTGTAAAATCTAACTATTTGCTTACCTGACTTTCCAAGAGAATTGGCAACTTCTCTCCAACACTTCTCTTTCTCCACCTGGTAGTGCTACAGTTCAGATGAAACATTAATTAGGCACTGGTGCTCCTGCCAATGTTCCACAAATTTTTCCTCCATTTCTTCAGTCCAATTAGAGTTTCTTGATACTGCTAGTCATGCTAGTTGATGTTCTGTTGCAGGTACATCAGGACTCCCACTGAAACTTCCCATGCCCCATTTCTTGCCCTCTCATTGGCTGTATTTCAACGCTGTTGTTGTATTCAGTCAAAGAATATTTCACACTGCACGGTTTGGAGTCGTAGACAGGTTCAGATATTTACATTCTAGATATCTCGCTGACATCGGTGTCGCGTCGGCGATTCTCTCAAATCATGTCTTTGATGGTTCATACATTGCGATCGTTGCTCACGGGAGCGAGCTCCGATTTGTCGGCGATATCAACAAAACTGTCGGCGAGCGAAAATAGGGCTTAAAATCGTGTAGTGTAAACTCGGCATTAAGGTCACTTGGTATAATACCTGTTTTAAGAGATAAAGTAAAAATATAAGTCTGGGGCTCAATGATAAAGATAACTACTTTCTTTACAAGTATTTGTCTTATTTAATCATGCCCTGCAGAAGAGTCTTTCATTTCCAGTATATTATCATGCACTTCATTGGAGGTAAGCGGGATGCTTAAACAAGGATACTGCTCCTTGATGTTCTCAAAAAGGGATTCAGCTGTAATTTAAATATTCTTAGCCAAAGCAGGACCAATATTTAAAAAAAAAAATTACATGAACAATAATAATAATAACCATTTGTTATATCAGCAGAACTAGTAAAATTGCTCATACCATGGGATACCTGAAATGGATTAGGTGTGGAGGCCTTTTTCTTATTCAACAATTCATTAAGTTCCACGTAGATTTAATATTAATACGGGATTGTTCAAATTTATTGCAGTCTTTTTTTTTTATATATTTGCAGTAATTTTATTAAATGATTCTTAAAATTTTTTTAATCAAATTTATATAATCTTTAATTATATTATTTATTTTTTTATAATAGAGGATCTTTGCAGACCTGGAGTAATCCAAGGCTTAGAATTTTTAGACTTCTTTTTTTAATTAATTTGAACAAATGGAAAAGATTGTTCAAAAATAGATGTAAATGAAAATTAAGCCAGTTCAGCATCATGATGATTGAACACCTTCTCACGTGAAACCTCCTCCATCATGGCTTTAAATGAGACCTAATTTCTTTTTGTGAAATTATGACATTTTATTCTCAAATCAGATTTTCCTTGTTCATTGATACATAAAGAAAATTCAGAAACTCAGTTGATAGATCTCCTCAAAAATGAGTCTAATTTATGTTAAAGTCTCAGAGAAGAATACATGCCTTTCCCTTGTTATTTATCAATTCCGAATTAGCAGACAGAATATAATTAAAAATACCAACATCAGAATCTGGTGGACGATAAATGCAACCAATTATAACACTTTTCCCTCCAAAGACACTAGAACTTGTTATTTCTATGAAAAGTGATTCAACCCTGATTTTATCATTGTACCATGTTTCTAAAGATTTATGATTTTAAACTAATCAGACTAAAATCGATAAATCATACCATTAAATATATAACACAAAATCATAAATTTTTAGAAAGTGTGTGTATATGTACATGTATGTATGTATATATATATATATATATATATATATATATATATATATATATATATATATATATATATATAACAAAAATAAACAGTTTAACACAAATTATATATTTAAACAAATCATGTGAAAACTTTATAGTTAAAATGTAACATAACTCTGAGCAGACTCTTCTTTATCTGAACTTTGAAAGTGGAAGTTATTTTACACAAGTTGTTTTGTCTTGCGCTGTATCAAGCTAAGACAGACCCCATGGCATCCTCCAAGCTCAGAGATAGAAACAAAGCACCGTATCATACCAATACAAAGACAAACTTCAGCATCCTTCGAGCTTCTTGAGAGGAAATAAAGAAAACACTCTGTTGTTACAGATCATTTCAACATGTAAAACATACATTTCAAAGTTCAGTGTTGCTGGGGGGTGCTAATGAGCAGTTGATGGAGTGAGTTGTGTTCTGTGAGAGTTCTGCTGAATTTCGAATATAAAACAATATTTTAGCACTCTTTGTTCATTAAAAGACACCGAATACATGTTTAAGTAAATTATGCACATTCTGTGTTTTATTTGGATTTGATAACCTCAGTTAAATGGCAAAAAGCTTGCTACAGTTCACCTACACCGGGAGAAGTATTGCTAACAGGACTAGCATCACCGAAAGTAACAAGTCATCGCCAAAGATATGGCAGACACGAAGGCTGAACTTCTTGTCTCTCCTAAAGATGACATAGCTGCATTGCTCAGGCCAGAATTAATGTCTGCCCTCTCGGACGAATTTGCGGACATGCATGAAATGCAAGCCGTCAAGGAGGAGGTTGTCAACAGCATTGCACTGCTCCGCTCTGACCTGGACACAATGAAATGGACTGTGACAGATGTGGAACACAGCATGACTGCATGCTCGGATGAGTTAACTCCTATGCAAAATATGGTAAGCAGGCTGGAGATTGAGCTTAATGGCTCACAGGATAAATGCCTTGACATGGAGGGACGAATGAGGAGGTCGAATATCTGCATTTTGAACATACCGGAGGGAGCAGGCTCAAGTTATCCATCTTCTGTCTCAAAGATGCTCGAAGTGTTCGGCGTGGACAGTGATTTCATTATGGACAGATCATCGCATCGCAGCCAAAGAACCCTAACGGCAAACTCCACGTTATTGTCGCAAAGTTACGTTATCATCGGGACTGTGTCGAAATTCTCCGTAAGGCAGGCAGGCAGCACTTTTAAAAACGTTTTTCTGGACCTGGTGGAAGCGATGAGCTATGTACGTTCAAACATTTTCTGAAACGACAGTGTTTAGTTGTGTTTAGTTTAGTAAATGAAGATGGGCAGTTAATATAAGGTTACTTAATAAAAGGACATTTGTGTTGACATTTGTTTGGCGAGTGATTTAAACATAAGATTCAGACCCATTTATAAATACGAAAAATCACTACTGAATCTCTTTTTGTATCTTGTTGTATAGTGTGCAAAAACTTTGTAATATCCTTACTTAAAATACTTAAAGTTCTAAACAAGTGCTCGCATGAATGTATTATAAGGTTACAGTAGAGCACTTGTTTGTCCTCCACAACAAACACTTAAGTGTGGATATTCATGTAAGGGGTTTAATGGTCACAGGTAGATGGAGTGGTGGTGTAGTGGTCTAAAGCACATAACTAGTAATCTGGTAAACAGAAGGGAGTTGGTTCAATCCCCACAGCCACCACCATTGTGTCCTTGAGCAAGGCACTTAACTCCAGGTTGCTCTTGGGGGATTGCCCCTGTAATAAGGGTTCTGTAAGTTGCTTTGGATAAAAGCGTCTGCCAAATGTACACAGATAGGTGACAAGGGGAGGGATACTACTATCTTTGCTATTTAAATGTTGAATTATTGGAGGTTTTGCTATGGTTACAGAACTATGAGTCAGTTGAATGTATGTTAATACACAATAATGAGTATGGGTAACATTCACCTTTTGAACAGCTCCGCAAGTTGCCAGGTAAATTTTGTCAGTTGGAATGTGAAATCTCTAACGTAAAGTTCTCATTCATTTGAAACAATTTAATATAGGCATTGCCTTTCTTCAGGAGACTCATCTAAGAACATTTTGATCATTTCAGATTAAGAGGAGAGTGGATAGGCCAGTTAAATCATTCCAATTATAATAGCAAGTCCAGGGGAACTGCAGTTCTTATTAACAAGAACATTCCATTCACTATGTCAAATGTTGAATCAGACCCCTCGGGCAGATATGTTATAGTAGTGGGGAAACTATATGATAAACCAGTTATCTTGGCTAACATATATGCACCAAATTGGGATGAATATACATTTTTTACAAATGTATTTTCTCGTCTACCGAATTTGAACACACATTGTCTTGTTTTGGTACACTGTCACCTTTAGATCACAGATTTAAAAAAAAAATCCATTATCTAAAACAGCTCATACAATTCATATATTTCTCAATTCATACGGGATACTGGATATTTGGTGCTTCCAAAACCCTGTATCCAGATGCTATTCCTTCTTAACAAATGTACATAGGACGTATTCTCGCATTGATTATTTCTTTATCAACAAAAAATTATTACCATTTAGTTAGCCAATGTGAATATCAACCAATAGTGATCTCTGACCATGCTCCTTTATTATTATCATTACAGATACCAGTTTCACATGCTAGTTACCGACCATGCCGTCTAAACACTCTTCCTCGCAGATGAGTGCTTTGTTAATTCATCCAAATTAAATGCAATCCTGCACCACAATAGGACTCCAGGAATGTCTTCAACTATATGGGAGGCCATGAAAGCTTTTCTAAGGGGACAGAAGTAGTAAATATTATATTCCTTGTGACAAAAATGATTTATGGCCTATGATTTATGACCTAATTGGTGTACATTGTGATAAAAATTATTTATGGCCCATGATTTGTGACCTAATTGGTGTACATTTGACCTTATTGATTCCTGTCCTCCCTCCCCTTCCCACCCCTCCCTCCGACAGTTGTACAGACGTAATGACGTGTTTGCTCAGCTGTTCTGATATCTCAGCGCTGTAGCCGAGACCATCTGTGTATTTAAAAGAGTAGAAAAATGATTAATCTTTAATGATGTACAATATTTAATGGAAAACTGAGATGACAAAATAATGTATGGTATAAGACTTGTTCCCCTTCTGTCACTCTCTCCACGTTGTGTCAGAGAAGCGACACTAGGGGTCTCTCTTGAGCGCCGATATTCACCTCTGGACTATGAAAAAAGGCCAATGAGAGTTGGCAACCAGTATTTGCATGTCCTGCCCCCGGACATACGGGTATTTAAGCGGCGCAAATACGGGAGTTCATTCAGAAAATTTCTTCGGAGCCGATGGTCTTGTCTGCAACTGCTGCGTGTACACACCGAGTTCCTGCTATCCCTCTGCTGCATGCTGTTGGATTCTACGGCGCGCAAGAGCGGCTTTCTTCTGTTTGCACGGCTGTGCATTCCTGCCCATGGGCGCATCGACAGTGCAGATTCAAAAACTCTCAGGAGTTTTTTCCCTAATAGAGTGATTTTATTTAAAAGAGTAATTTCCTCTAAAAGAGCAAAACACAGCAGCGTTGAACGTCCTTTTAAGGACGCGTCTTTATAAAGATGCCCTTCCGCCCCTGTGTTGTTTCTGGATGCGGTAGAGTGCTCTCCGCTTCCGACGGCCACAGGCGCTGTCTCGTGTGTCTGGGTAGTGATCACACCAAGGCTGCGTTTGTGGATGGTTCATGTTCTCACTGCGAGAACATGACCATGACAACGTTGCGGTCGCGGCTTGCTTACAACCGTGAGCAAGCCACTCCAGCCGCCCCCCGTGTCACTCCTTCTTCCCACGGGATTGAGGATGATCCGGCTGGCGATGGAGGCGATTTGGGGATGGCAGCGGGTGCAGCTCCGCCGGGTATGCCCCCTCGGACCACCTGCACCCCAGCACACTCGTTGATTCCCGTCCGTGCTCGAGGCAGTGGTGACTCGCCTCACAGCCAGTCTGCCGACCCTCTTGTGATGGAAGCAGATGAGCTCGCCGCGGCATCGGAGGGCGTGTTATCTGATGCTGAGGACTCCCCTGGGCTGCCGCTTTCGGGCCTGCACGCCCAGGCTGAGGCTGACGCACAGATGACCGACATGCTTTCACGGGCAGCCAACAGCGTGGGCTTGGATTGGAACCCTCCATCCTCCCCACAACCATCACGGCTGGACGACTGGTTCCTGGGGTCTGGGCGCCGCTCACAGCCTCGCCCCCCCCGGTCCCATTGTTCCCGGAAGTGCATGACAAGCTGACGTCTTCGTGGAGAGCACCCCTCTCCACTCGTCACATCGCCACAGGCTCGTCCGCCCTCGCCACCCTCGACGGCGGAGCGCGCCATGGGTACGAGGCAATTCCCCAGGTGGCTAGGGCGGTTGCGATCCATCTATGCCCCGGTACCCCTACCACCTGGCGAGGTCGCCCCGTACTCCCTTCCCAGACCTGTAGAGCAACCTCCTTGCTGACAGCGAAGGCCTACAGCGCCACCGGACGCGCCGCTTTCGCCCTGCATGCCATGGCTCTCCTGCAGGTCCACCAAGCCAAGGCACTACGCGACATGCACGGGGGTGGCCCTGATCCCGACACACTGCAGGAACTGCGCTCAGTGACCGACCTCACCTTGAGAGTGACGAAGGTCACAGCGCAAGCGCTCGGGCAGGCGATGGCCACGCTAGCGGTCCAGGAACGTCAACTGTGGCTGAACATGGTCGAGATGCGTGAAGCCGACAAGACTCGCTTCCTCAACGCCCCTGTCTCCCAGTTCGGCCTCTTCGGGGACACCGTCGAGGACTTTGCCCAGCAGTTCTCCACGGTGAAGAAGCAGACGGAGGCCATCTCTCACATCATGCCTCGCCGCAAGCCTGCCGCCATGGCCCATGCCCCGTCTGCTCGCCGAGGGCGTCCTCCCGCGGCCAGAAGCCGGGAAGCGCACGCCCCCTGTCTCACGGACCTCCTCGAGGACCCGGAAGGCTCCCAGGCGCTCCTGAGACAACGCACCCAGAGCCCAAGACGTTAGCTCCGGAGGTGGAAATACTGCTCCGTCCCCCGGTGGAGGGCCGGGAGGAGAATCCTTTGTTTTTTCATTTGCCACAGCCCCTAACACGGGCTGCGGTACCCAAATTCTCAATAAAAGAGCTATTTCCTTTGTCTCTGGGGCACATGGCCCGCAAATGCCTGCTTTCAGGCCTCAACAGTCCCGGCCCCATGGACGCGGTGTCCCCGCCTTCAGCGCCACGACTGTTCCCCGGCCGGCCGGTTCAGACGAGTCCAGAGGACGCCAGCATCAGACCTCCTCCTCAGTCACGAACCCGCCCCCTGCCGGATGCACGGAGCAAGGTAAGTGCTTTGAGTTTATTCTCAGCACCAGAGCCTCGGGACACCACGTTGCCTCCCGACGCTGTGTTACCTGTTCCGCACTGCTGCGAAGCCCCGCCGGGTACGTCCAAAAAAACCCGTCCCCTTGGTGCCCCTAGCACAGAGTTTAGAGGCGTGGCTTTCACTGCTCAACCCGTCACGCTGGCTGCACCGGACCATTCGACTCGGTTACGCAATTCAGTTTGCCAGGTCTCTGCCCCCCTTCGTGGGCGTACATTTTTCTGCAGTACACGGCCAACATGCCCACTCCCTGCGCGAAGAAATCGCCTCCCTTCTATTAAAGGACGCGATAGAGCCTGTCCCTCCAACCGAAATGAATAAGGGTTTCTACAGCCCTTACTTCGTTGTACCCAAGAAAGGCGGCGGCTTACGACCGTTCTTGGACCTGCGAGTTTTCAATCGGACCTTGTCCAAACTCCCGTTCAAAATGCTCACCCAGAAACAAATTCTATCTGGCGTCCGGCATCTAGATTGGTTTGCAGCGGTAGACCTGAAGGACGCGTACTTCCACGTCTCAATTCGCCCTCGACATCGACCCTTCCTAAGGTTCGCGTTCGACGGCCAGGCGTATCAGTACAAGGTCCTCCCCTTCGGCCTGAATCTGTCCCCTCGCGTCATCATGAAAGTCGCAGAGGCAGCTCTTGCCCCGCTCCGAGAAGCCGGCATACGCATACTCAATTACCTCGACGACTGGCTCATACTGGCCCACTCCTGAGAGTTACTATGCGCACACAGAGACCAGGTGCTCAGCCACCTCAGCCGTTTGGGGTTTCAGGTCAACTGGGAAAAGAGCAAGCTCTCCCCGGTCCAGAGCATCTCTTTTCTCGGTCTGGAGTTAGACTCAGTCCCAATGACAGCACGTCTCTCCAACGAGCGTGCTCAGTCAGTGCTGAAATGCCTCGCTTCCTTCAAGCCAGGCGCCATGGTCCCGCTAAAACGTTTCCAACAGCTCCTGGGGCATATGGCATCCTCCGCGGCGGCCGCACCGCTGGGGTTAATGCATATGAGCACTTCAGCACTGGCTCCGGACTCGAGTCCCGAGACGAGCATGGCGCCGCGGCACGCACAACATAAAAGTTACCTCTGCCTGCCGCCAAACCTTCAAACCCTGGACAGACCTCTGCTTTCTAAGGGCAGGAGTACCCTTGCAGCAGGTGTCCCGACGCGTTCTGGTCACAACCGACGCCTCCAAATTGGGTTTGGGCACCGTATGCAATGGGCGCGCAGCCGCAGGCCGGTGGAACCGAGGCCCGCTGCGCTGGCACATCAACTGCCTAGAGCTGCTGGCTGTTTTTCTGGCCCTGCAGAAGTTTCTCCCGTTAATTCGGAACAAACACGTCCTAGTCAGGACAGACAGCACCACGGTCATAGCCTACATAAACCGCCAAGGCGGAGTACGCTCCCTCCACATGTCACAGCTTGCCCGTTGTCTCCTCCTTTGGAATCAGCAGCGACTCAAGTCACTGCGCGGCACTCACATCCCCGGCAACCTCAATGTGATAGCGGACGCGCTGTCAAGACAAAGCTTGCCTGGCAGAGAGTGAAGGCTCCACACCCAGTCGGTCCAGCTGATTTGGGACCGGTTCGGCAAGGCGCAGGTAGACCTGTTTGCCTCCCAAGAAACCTCCCACTGCCCGCTCTGGTATGCCCGGACAGAGGCTCCCCTCGGGGCAGGCGCGTTGGCACACAGCTGGCCGGCGGGTCTGCGCAAGTACGCATTCCCCCCAGTGAGCCTTCTTGCACAGGTGCTTTGCAAGTTCAGGGAGGACGAGGAGCAAGTCATTCTGGTAGCCCCTTACTGGCCCACCCGGACTTGGTTTTCGGACCTCACACTCCTCACGACAGCCCCTCCCTGGCGAATTCCCCTGAGGAAGGACCTTCTTTCTCAGGGACGGGGCACACTCTGGCACCCGCACCCAGACCTCTGGAACCTCCAGGTCTGACCCTTGGACGGGATGCGGAAGATCTAGCAGGCCTACCACCGACCATCATAGATACAATCAATCAAGCCAGAGCCCCCTCTACCAGGCATCTCTATGCTCTAAAGTGGGGTCTGTTCGCGGACTGGTGTTCTTCCCGAGCCGAAGACCCGCAGAAGTGCGCAGTTAGGTCAGTGCTCGTGTTTCTTCAGGAGAGGCTGGAGAGGAGGCTGTCCCCCTCCACCCTCAAGGTGTATGTCGCCGCGATCGTGGCCCACCACGACACGGTAGACGGCAAGTCTCTTGGTAAGCCCGACTTAATCGTCAGGTTCCTAAAAGGTGCCCGGAGGATAACTCCCTCCCGGCCTAACCTGTTCCCCTCCTGGGATCTCTCGGTCGTCCTTACGGGACTCCAGACACCCCCCTTCGAGCCGCTTGACTCAGCTGGACTCAGGGCCCTCTCTCTCAAGACTGCCCTGCTGATCGCACTCGCTTCCATCAAGAGGGTCGGGGACCTGCATGCGTTCTCTGTTAGCGACGCTTGCCTGGAGTTCGGTCCGGCAGATACTTTCATGATCCTAAGACCGCGACCGGGCTATGTGCCCAAGGTTCCTACCACGCCCTTCAGGGATCAGGTGGTGAACCTGCAAGCGCTGCCCCGAGGGGAGGCAGACCCAGCCCTTTCACTGCTGTGTCCAGTACGTGCCTTACGTATTTATCTGGACCGCACACAGAGCACCAGATGCTCTGAGCAGCTCTTCGTCTGCTTTGGGGGACAGCAGAAAGGGAACGCTGTCTCCAAGCAGAGACTCGCCCACTGGGTTGTCGACGCCATTTCCCTGGCTTATCACACCCAGGCCGTGCCCCCCCTTGCGGGTCCGAGCTCACTCCACCAGGAGTGTTGCGTCCTCATGGGCACTGGCTAGGGGCACTGCCCTAGCAGACAATTGTAGAGCAGCGGGCTGGGCAACACCTAACACTTTTGCGAGATTCTACAATCTCCGAGTTGAGTCAGTATCGTCCCGTGTTTTCTCAGGTACCGAGCCCGTAGAACTCGGTAGCACGCCCACGATCTGACCGGGTGAATCGCTTGCACCTAGCACCCTTCCCCCTAACCAGGGGAAACAGTGCGCCTTCATTCCCAGGAGATCTTAGGTTTGGGACACTGGTCGATTCCTCCCTAGCCCTCGTGGGTCGCAGTTCAGCGGAGGAACTCGCTGACCCAAGCCACTGCGGGTACCACAAGCTACCCTGTACTGGTAAAGGTGCTCCACAGGTAAGGCCTCCTTCGGACTCCCCCTGTGTGTAACACCACGGTTCTGTCCCCTCTGGCGAGAGGACTCCCGTGTTTCCCTTAGGCAGTCATGGCTGCCTTGGTTGCCGTGCTGTATGTTCCCCCCTCTATGAGGTTGGATCCACCACCGCACCAACTTTTCCACACAGGCCCTAAGCAGGCCTCTGATGGTTTTGCCACTTAAACTTGCCTCCCCTCTCAGGTAGGCGTGGCCTCTTCAGGGTCTTCTCCGCCCTGAATAAGGGCTAAGACCCCCTTCCCTCAATGCGTGTAAGGGCCCCGGCCTTAGTTGCTCTATGCGAGAAACATAGAGAGAAAAGAGGCCCAGCCAGGCTTGGCCCGTTCCCAGGTTGGTGGCCAGCAACTTGTTCCCCCCTCCAGGGTAATGATAAGGAATCCTGATGGCTTAAATGGGGCATTGGGGAAGGGTCCGTGCAGCCTGATACAGTTGGTCATCCTGCACATAAGAATACCTGCTCGCTTCTGTATCAGAAGTTCACGTACACGGCTCAGCGCATGGCACTTTTATAAGTGGACCCCTAGTGTCGCTTCTCTGACACAACGTGGAGAGAGCGACAGAAGGGGAACGTCTGGGTTACGTATGTAACCCCCGTTCCCCGATGGAGGGAACGAGACGTTGTGTCTCCCCTGCCACGTCGCTGAGCCGAGCCACTGTTGTGGCCGGACCATTTCCGGCTCCTCAGAAAAATCCTGAATGAACTCCCGTATTTGCGCCGCTTAAATACCCGTATGTCCGGGGCGGGACATGCAAATACTGGTTGCCAACTCTCATTGGCCTTTTTTCATAGTCCAGAGGTGAATATCGGCGCTCAAGAGAGACCCCTAGTGTCGCTTCTCTGACACAACGTCTCGTTCCCTCCATCGGGGAACGGGGGTTACATACGTAACCCAGATGTTTTCTCTCAACTCAGACTAAAAAATTGTGATTGATTAAATATTTCATTGATGTGATCATTGAGATGTTTTTTCAAAAACATAATAAAGTAAAGTGTGGGTCATTTTTTTTTTTTATTATAATTGCAAGACATAAAAAGTAGTATTACGTTTAAAATGTGTTTAAATTATGTGTCGTCAATGGGGTGTAATGCTTGGTGAAAAAAACTGGGGGGTGTTAAGATTTTTGAAGAAAATGTGTTTTAATGCTTTTCTAGCATTGTCACTTTAAAGATGCTGAACAAAAACTTTACCATAAAATGTATTTAACATTTTTATTTCAACAAAGATCATTTTAAATGAAATGGCATACTTTGTAAAATGCAACACAAAGAATCTTACATTTCTCCATTTAAAGTCCTTTCACGAGCTCATCCAACGATAATGGTGTAAGAAAGACTATGTTTAACATTAACCTAGCAAACAGGATATGTTATCTAAAAACATAATATATCATTTAACTATAGCTTTAACACAAAAATCTTACATTTCTCCATTTAAAGTCCTTTCACAAGCTCATCCAAAACGACAATGGCGTAAGAGAAGTTGAAAAGCCCCTCCGTTGGGTGGGGTTTAACCCTTCCTAATCTAAGGAAGTGTGTGTGTTTTAAAGTATTATTTAAACGTTTAGCTGTAGCGCTAACAAAATGTCTTTAACAAAAACGTTGAAAATGTGTTTTAAACAATATGTATCAAGTTGGCAAATACAACAAAGTCACTCTAAAAATTATTTAAAAAACTTTTAACAACATTCACTAGAAAATACAGTATTTTAGCAAACAGGTTTATTTGACTAAAACGCAATAATGTTTTTTATATAGATTTCTGACGGTATATCTTTAATACAAAAGTTTGTTACATTTTAAATTTTAACTATGAGATTCTAAAACAAAGATTACGGTTATGTGGCAAACACACACATTCAGTTTAAATACGAAAAAATATTTTAACAAAAATAAAGTTTTGTGTTTTGAGTTATATTACTAACAACATGATAAAGCATTTCACATAATTTTAGATGTAACTTTAACACATGTTGTATTGCATTTTTCAGTTCAAAGTCCTTTCACGAGATTATCCAAATTTTCAAAAAAGACTTTAAAGCGATAAGGTATTTTTGATCTAGACTTTAAGGTGATGAAATGGCGGGGGGTTAATTGGATTTGTATTTTTGACCTAGACTTTAAGGCATTTTTCTGATCTAGACTTTAAAGCAATGAAATGGCAGGGGGTTAATTGGATCTGTCGCAATAAATTTTATTTTTTTTTTTAATGATCTAGACTTTATAAGGTGATGGGGTTTTGTTGCGATAAGCAGTTTGTTAACGAGATTTCAAAGTGTCATTTTAAATCTTTTATCTCTGAATATTTCTCAACAAAAAAACGGGGGTTTTATATTAACAGTCCTTTTTAAATATACCAATGTTGCGTGCTTTTCAGATTTGAGTATGCCTCTCCAAAACTCCTCCCTATTTAAAACAGACTGTTGAGCGTTTGTGGGCACCCAGCAAACATGCTCCATTGGGGCCCGAATGGGGCCATTGCGGGCAGCCCACTGTGGGCCCAGATACCGGCGTGAAATGCGGGGCACGTGTGGGCACCACACTATGGGACCCAGGTGGGGCCCCAGTGGGACACCCCAAAGTGTGGGCTGACTGTGGGCAGGCCCACAGTAAGTAGAGTGGGCCCCCATTGGGGCCAGTTGTGGGCCCACACCAAACCCCTTAGGGGCCCAAGTGGGGCCACTGTGGGCAGCCTATTGTGGGCCCAAATACCGGCGTGAAATGTGGGGCACGAGTGGGCCCCACACTATGGGGTCCAGGTGGGGCCCTAGTGGGACAGCCCAAATTAGAGTGGGCCCTCATGTGGGCTGGATGTGGACACACTGTGGGTGTAGGTGCAAAGTTTGAGCACACGGAGTGTGGGTACTTTACTATATACAGAACAATTGCACTTGTTAAAGGTAGCAGCAATAAATCTAGGGTCATGTTTTTTTTTTTAAATAATTTATTTACAGACATTATAATTAATAATAATACATTGAGATTTATTTTTAACTAGCAATAAAAAAAGCAATAGAGCAGTTTAAAACAGCAATAAACACACAAAAACAGAACCACAGAATACTTAAAACACATATGAAAGTAAATTAAAAACCAATCCCCTCAGTAGGTATTTCCCTCACTGCAGTTCTGGCCCTTCCTTGCCTTCCCCCATCTCTGTCCCTTGCATTACGGAGCCACGTTTTATGGACGCTTCCACCTCGCATGCAGTGGCTTGGCTGCTTTTTTTCCACAGCATCTAAGTGAGAAAGGATCAATTGAAATACAAATGTTAAAAACAAAATAAGGGTTGTTCAAGTAGGCCTACTGTTATGCCATTTCAACCTCCTTTGCACTTTGACGATTATTACTGGCTACAGGAAACATGGAGACAGATCAAACATTGTTCATTTACTGTACATTTACACCTGACTACTGATTTTTCCTTCCCATTTATTTATTTTTTTTTCATTTTTATTCCTGTTATACGGGCTTATCACATATAAACATTATATACTGTACCTATAACTGCTTTGCAGACCAACATCTGCCCAAAGGCCATCTTCTGGCCAGAGCCCTTCCAGCACAGTTGCTGGGCAAGTGAGGTGGTCAGCATGCAGACCAGGATACGTCTGGTGTTGGAGGTTGGGCTTGTACCCCCAACTGTTGCCAGATACTTTGCCTAAATTAAAGCAGTAACACATTAGTATATTCACAGTACAGCTATACTGAAACTGTAGTGAAAAAGTACAAAACTTTATTTATTTAAATGCATTTATTAATTTAGCAGGCTTTTAAAGAGGTGTTAAATACCAAATATGTGTGTTAAGGAGTGATTCACTGAATCG
Organism: Xyrauchen texanus; assembly: GCF_025860055.1. Lineage (NCBI taxonomy): Eukaryota > Metazoa > Chordata > Actinopteri > Cypriniformes > Catostomidae > Xyrauchen > Xyrauchen texanus. The sequence goes on from NC_068320.1 coordinate 2,027,504, forward strand.
TTCAAATTCAAACTCTTCGCACCACTCTATTGTCTGGAGACGCAGGCGCGCAACCGTTTGGCTGTGGCGTTATTTTGGAACTATTAAACAAAACATCTAATATTCGAGTTTTGGGGGGCTCTTATTTTGGAATACAACATCAGAATGTCCTGAAACATTGTAGTTCACTCCTTGAGAAGGTGTCCTCCCCATCTGAGGTGAAATTGGTCTGTGGAAGCTAGGACTTTTATTTTTATGATTTTCTGAATGTATGGACAAAACATCTAATATTCGAGATTTGGGGGGCTCTTATTTTGGAAGACAACATCAGAATGTCCTGAAACATTGTAGTTGACACCTTGAGAAGGTGTCCTCTCCATCTGAGGTGAAATTGGTCTGTGGAAGCTAGGACTTTTATTTTTATGATTTTCTGAATGTATGGACAAAAAGGTAATATATGAGTTTTGGGGGGCTCTTATTTTAGAATTCAATATATCATGCAGTGACAGGTTGTGAGGTGTGCTAAAATCTTTCTTTCTTTCGTTCTGTCTTTCTTTCTGACAGACAGACAGACAGACAGAATAAATGAATGCATGTGAAATTGCCTTCGCAGGAATTTAACCTGTTTTAGTTCTGACGGTCATACCGCAATAACCAGTGTATACGCGCACCACGAAATATAGGTGCGGCCGCTCATTTCGAAGTGGCGGCTGGCTTGACCGCAGTAAATGTTTGGAGGTTTCACCATGACAACAACTCCTTGGTATTTAAAAATGACTGACATTTAATTTAGTGAAATTTGGAAATATGATATTTTCAATTTGACCAGATATTCTCCATTAGCGCAAATGCCCAAATGACGTCACACATATATAACGACATTAACGGTTATTGACGGTGTAGACGGTAGCAAAACCCGTTTACGTGAACATTAGAGTTGGTAAAAGGTAGTCCGTCAATTGATAATTAATTGGGTTTTATATAAAATATGAAGAGGGGTTATATTATTATTATTATTAATGTGTTTGAAACTGCTAATAGCCTAAGAAAAACAAATTGTTCCCTCAGACCGCCTGTGTCCTTTTTTCATAATTCAAGATTTGATATACGTTTTCTTAATACTTTTAATTGTCATTGATATTTGTATTGGAGTTATAAGTTTTAAGTTATTTGAATACAATAGTTTAAAAAGTATTTTACCTCAGGAAACCTCTTTCTTCAGGATGTCTTCAGTACAGTCAGGATGTCCACAGTTGGAGTCGTCGACGTGCTGTGCACTTGATTGCCGTTGATCAGAGCTTTTATACCGGCTTCCAGGTTCTTTCGCGGGCCTTGCACGCGAGGTGTAAAGTTGTGAAGTATATTTTTATCATTTTTAAAAATTAATTTATTATAATATTACAATATTAATGTATTATATATATATAGCCTACCTTTTATGTCTACCTGGCGCAAGGAAAAATAAAAAAAAATATTTAAATTAATGTATTAAATTAATAAATTTAAATTATCCAGCCTGCAAGTGTCTAGTGTTTTTTTAACTGCCATAATCCATGTTAATTCTTTAAATGGTAAACTCGTGGTGGTGGTGGTGGTGCCCCCTTGTGGAAGATATTACTATACTTGTATTTGTAAATTGTATATGCTTCTTTGTCTCCCATAAACTAGGCTTTTAATATTAAGTTCTCATACTACATATGTAGGCCCATTCATGACAGCAGTCAAGGCTATTTTTGTCCTGTGACAAAGAAGTCAATTACCTAACATAAGTTTTACTAAACATGTAGTTAAGATTTTATAAGAAGTCTTGTGCTCACCAAGGCTGCATTTATTTCATCAAACAGTAAAGTAAAAATTGTGAAATATTATTACAATTGATCAATGTTGAAAACTGTTTTTGCTGCTTAACATTTTTGTAGAAATTTATACTTTTTTCAGTTTAATAAACAGCATTTATTAATTTTATTAAAGCATTTATTGAATAGAAATCTTTTGTAACTTTATAAATGTCTTCTGTCACTTTTGATCAATTTAATGCATCCTTGATGAATAAAAATATGAATATCTGTCTTTTTAATCTTACCTCATCATTGTTCCACAAAAATGTTAAGCAGCACAACTGAAATGTTTCTTGAGCATAATTGAGTTTATAATTGTATATTTTAATAACAACAGATACAATAACATTTATTTTAGCAAAATAATAATAATAAAAAAAACATCATGGGAATTGATTTTATCTATTTTACAGCTTAATGATCATTGGATGGGACTATATCTCCCACCCAAAAAATTGTAGGCTATACCATATGAGATTAGTTGGGTTTGTGACAAAATTATGGCAACCATAAAGACACGCAATTAAAAAACACCCACATAAAATATTTAACTTTTTAACAATTTTTTTAACTAAAAATGTAACTATTTTTAACTATATGCTAAATGTGGGTTGCCCACAGTAAATCCTCATGTGGGCCCAAATGGGCAAAACGACTATGGGCCCCGCATGGACTAACCCACTGGGGGCCTGTGTGGGTTTTCTGTGGGCAAGCCCACTGTGGGTTGCCCACAGTAAATCCTCATGTGGGCCCAAATGGGCAAAACGACTATGGGCCCCGCATGGACTAACCCACTGGGGGCCTGTGTGGGTTTTCTGTAGGCAAGCCCACAGTGGGCTTGCCCACAGAATGCCCACATGGGGCCCCAAAGGGTTTGCCCTTGCCCACACTGTCCCACAGAAAACCCACACTTACCCACAGTGGGCCCGCACTGGCATGTTTGCTGGGCATCTGTCACAGCAGACCATTCAGGATCGTGTACGAGAAGGCAGAGGGTGTTTAGCACGTAGCATTACTTTTTAAAATGGCATTTATTTTCAAAAGTATGTGTTGCTTGTATGATGATTTTTAAATATTTGTACTTTACAGGTAAAAAACCTTACATTTTTTAACTTGAATGTTTAACAGGTTTTAAACATTTTGTCTGTACGTAATTCAGGACAAATCGATGATCATGAAAACTTGGATCGCATTTATCAGCTGTGTAAGTTTACGTAAAGATCATTTTTTTCATGTATTTATATATTAGAAGTGTTTAGATATTATGTGACTATATTCTTTTTATTTTCAGTGACTGCATCGTTAATTAATAAAACAACGGATCAGACCAGATCTGTCAACAGACGTACGCTGCAAGATATGCATATGTTATTTGCGGTCATACAATATTGATAAAACAATGCAAAAAATATATATATATTTTATTTATTTAATAGATATTTCAAATGTTGACTTGTCATCGCTTGTCTCACAACCGGGGTTCGCTACGCCTGAACCAAAGGCCTCACTGTCGCTCCGTTCACGGAGACGCAACAAGGATAATATTCTGAGGAATTCACAAAGTCCCCGATTACATGTTGTATCCCCTGTGGCTGGAAACAGTACGAGAACGATGAACGATGTTGAAGCATTGGTTAGAAACGGTGGTGTTTTAGGCGAATACACAATTGTACCGAGACTCCGTTTCAATGGAATAGAGATACACAGGTCTCTAAATCTAAGGGAATTATCATCTACAGATTTTGCGTCATACAGTACATCTGTGCATAGCGTATTTTCGGATATGGTTTCATTTTCCAGACAGATGAGCTGTGCGGGTAGTTTTATTAATATCTCACTGAGAGGCCCCAGTCTGAAATCTGATGTAAACTGTGTATTATCACCTAGTAATGACTACAATGAAAACATTTTTGTAGAACAATTTGAAAAAATTATGCAGAGTAATACGAAAGTGATGTCCGATGACAGTTTGCAATTACACGTATTCATAGCCAGAAGTAAGAACGGTGGGGGTCGCAGGAAGCTGGTTGATATAGCACATGATGACATAATTAGAATAAAACTAATGCATTTATTCTGTCCTGTCAATATGTCAAACAACCTGTGCTTTTAGAAAGTAGGGGTAAAACCATTCAGACTGCTGGCGGTTTCACACCTCAGGACAAAATAGGTCTAGGAGACATTGCAAAATTTGAACGTGCATTAGACATAAAAATTGTTGTCTTTCAGGTCAAGCGATGGAAAGTTAGAAAAATATAAAACTTCTGATGAACCACACCCCCAAAACAGCATATCTTTACATTCATGATTCTCATTATTACATGATAAATATCCTGAAAGCTTTTATAGGGTCTGCATATGTGTGCGATTTCAGTTACACAGTGTATACGAGCAGACAGAATCATGACTGTAAATATGAGTGCTCTGTTTGCAATGATAGTGAGTGCTACAAGCAGCCTAAAAAAACAATATACTGTCTGGACTGCTTATGCTATTGCAGATCTAGCTACTGTTTTAATGCCCATAAAATAGTAGCCCCTACGGATGATGATTGTGGTAGATCTCCTTGCGATACTACAAAATATTGTCGTAAATGCGGTAAACGTTACCACACTGCCAAAAAACCCAAACCTCATAACTGTCCAAATGATAAGTGTTTACATTGCGGGGATGATGTAAGCCCTGGAGGTCAACACGAGTGTTTCATACAGCCTACCATACCCAAGGAGTATACAGAGTGCTACATTTTCTATGATTTTGAAACACGTTGTGATAATGGAAAGCATGTTGCTAATTATGTTTGTGCCATGACATTTGAAGGTGAGATATTTGAATTTGGAGGTGAGGATTGTGTGAGACAACTCGTTTGTAGGTTTAGACAACCGAGATACAAAAATTACACTTGGATTGCCCACAATGCAAGCAGATTCGACAACTTTTTAATTCTGGAGTATTTTTGCAATGCAGGACTCCAACTTAACATAGTAATGCAAGGATGTAGATCCATTTTCATGTATGATGAGACTTTTAGGCAACGTTTTATCGATTCTTACTCATTCCTCCACATGGCTCTGTCTAAGACGTCTTCTGCGTTAAATTTGCAAAATAAAGAAAAAGGATTCTTTCCTCACTATTTCAACAGAGAGGAAAATCAGACTTATATAGGGCCATACCCTGCGAAAAACTACTATGGGTACAAAACCATGACAGATAGTACCACGGCAAAATTTGATCGGTGGTACAAAACAGTCGATGGTAAAGTCTTTGATTTCAGAAAAGAGATTGGCATCTATTGCATGAACGACGTCGTTTTATTACGTGAAGCATGTATTACATTTAGAGAGGAATTCCTGCGATGCACACAGGTAGATCCTTTCAGCTACGTGACTCTTGCTAGTTGCTGTATGGGGACTTTCAAGACACAATTTCTCTCTAGAAATACACTGGCTCTGATGCATAATAATGCATACGTCAATCAGTATAAGACATTCTCTAACATCTCTGTTGAAGGGCTTGAGTATGTAAAAAAACCTGCGACGTAGATATACAACATGCCCTAAATCACGGTGAAGTGAAATTTGGAGGCTACTTTGTTGATGGATATTATGAAAAAGATGGTGTACAAAGAGCTCTAGAATTTGCCGGCTGTTTTCACCATGGTCATGAGTGTCGTTACAGACCTGACTATGCAAATCCCCTGTCAAAAATTCCTTTTGGAGTGCTCAGGAGGATGTTTAATGAAAAGCTTGATGTTTTGCAGAACGCATACTCTTTAGACATTGAGGTGATGTATGAGTGTGTACGGAAGAGTCTTAAGCAAACTGACCCTCATGTAATTGCATTTATGGCCACTTATTCAGCACCTGAGAGACTGAAACCACGTGATGCACTATTTGGGGGTCGTATAAACGCTTACAAGTTGTACCGCAAAACTGCAGAAAATGAGAAGATCAGATATGTTGATTTCACGAGTCTTTATCCATACTGTCAGGCTCGAAAAAGTTACCCTGTTGGACATCCTGAAATAATCTTCAAGGATTTTGAAGCCCTTGAAAATTATTACGGACATATTACGGCCAACATGCAACCCCCAGAAAACTGTTTCTGAGCATTGAATTGTTAAAGGCGATTGAGAAGGGGTATCTTGTTATGGAAGTCTCAGAGGTGTGGCACTTTGCAGAGAAATGTAAAGACCTTTCTGAAGTTTAAACAGGAGGCCTCAGACTATCCCTCTCACGTAGTCACTGAGTCAGACAAAAAGGCTTATATCGATGATTACTTTAAAAAAGAAGGGATTAAACTCGATCCTGCACAGATCTGTCACAACCCTGCACACCATTGCTGCTGAATATTCTGTGGGGGCGTTTTTCAATGAGGGAAAATCTACCCACTTCTAGGCTTTTGAAAGACCAAGACGACTTTGCTAACAGCATATTTGCATGTCAGTATGACGTTAAATATTTCACATTTGTGTCTGATGAAATTGAGCTGGTACAGTATCGTCACGATGATGGTGCCATGTACAACACACGGGATATGAATATATTTCTGGGGGCCTTTACAACGGCACACACGTGGTTCGAATTGTATAGCCTTATGGATAAACTGGGGAACAGATTGTTGTATAGCGACAGAGACAGCATTAACTTTATCTCTAGAGACGGCAATTCGGAACCATCTCTGGGGCCTTATTTAGGAGATCTGACTGATGAAATAGGCAATGATGATTACATCACAGAGTTTTGCTCAGGAGAGCCTAAAACATACGGATATTGCACTGCGAATGTAAAGTGTGTATGAAAGCAAAGGGTATAACTTTGAATGCCGAAAATTCCATGGCCATTAGATTAGACACTTTGATCGATCTTGTTGACAATTATGTAAAGTCGCATGACATCGCATTGTGAGGAATAAAAAGAACTTCACTTTGCAAAACAAGTCAGTTGTTAAAAAGTTTCAAGTGGTGTATAATAAAAGGCAGCTATTCCCTGATTATACAACGCTACCATATGGCTACTAATCATTTTTTAAATCACCGCAGTGTGCGGGAGTTTGATGGTTTTGATTTTAGGCTTCAACATCCTTTTTCATGTGTAATAAGTGGACCTTCAAATTCTGGAAAGTCTTATTTTGTAAAAATGTTGTTGGAAAATGCTGTAAATATGATTTCTAAAAAGATTTAAATCATTGTGTACATTTATGATTGCTGGCAACCACTATAAGATGAACTGTATAAAATGTATAACATAAAATTTGTGGGAGGAATACTGCAATCTCTGAATGATGATGTTTTATTACCTGTCAATAAAACAAATCTGTTAATAATTGACGACATGATGAAGGAGGCAAGTGGAAACTCTGAAGTGGAAAAGTTATTCACTCAATACGTTCACCATAGAAACCTCAGCGCTATTTATATTGGGCAGAATTTATTTTTCAAAGGTAAATCCAGCAGAACCATCAGTTTGAATACAAATTATTTAATATTGTTTAAGAATCCTTGTGATAACAATCAGATAAATGTGTTGGGTAAACAAATGTACCCCGGAAATACAAATTATTTTATGGCATGCTATCAAGATGCTACCAACCAGCCTTTTGGTAGCCTCATGATAGACTATAAAGCAGAAACCCCTGAACATTTTCATCTCAGAAGTGAGTTTGGTAAAATGTCTGCTAGACTATCTAGAAACCTACCCCTGTTAAAAATGCTATTTAAAGTGACCCCGATGCAAAGCCGTCTTATAATGCAATCAGCATCTGACGAGCTCATTTTAACATTGTGTGAGGTCGCGCTTAATGTTCTCTATGGCACAATCCCGCTAACTACCCAGCAACACCGCCGATTGATGAGGAGAAGGACTGAAATTAAATACATAGCCAATAAAAAGATTGGTGTATCCAGAAAAAATGCACGATCAACAAGAACGGAAGATCCCCTTTATATCCAGTCTGATAACTTCTAAACAAGGTTGAAGATGGAGTATGCTGAGAAGCTGTTTTTAGTTCCTCAAAATCAAATAGATAAACTTAAGATGTCAAATACCCGAGAATCTATTCAACAAACCGTGGAAGACGATCTGGATGTTGCTATAAGAAATATTTTGTATAAAGACAATTTGGATACTCATCAGAAGGCTAAGCTTCACACTGCAGTTTTACAAAGATTTTTAACAGTGGTTAAACAGGGTGATCAGGATAGTAACACATTAATGCTTGCATTACCATCCCCCGATGCACCTCACAAAGAGCCATCTGTTACCTCTGTTGAAGATGGGGGGGTCAGTAATATTGTTGCAGATGTGTTGAAAAATTTACCATCGAGAAGTGTGAAAATATGTAAAGCCAAAGTTTCATCTTGGAATGATTCGGGGGAGTTTGTATTTAAAGGTATTACTATACAGGGATCACACGTGCTGGATCTTGTGAAGAATGTTACATCCCCACATAATATTAGGGGTGACCGTAGACCTCATGGATGGACTGAGTTTTTGCAGGCAATTGCTACTTTAAACATCCCCTATTCAACAGTGCCAAACCATACGGTTAGACGTGTAATAAATTCATTTAAAACCAAACCGTCTACATCGCCCTCTGTGGTACAAAGAATGTATTTAAGTACACCTTCTTCTAAGGATTCAGAGGCGTTAGCGTTTAAATCACAGACTCTTGATCAAAACTTATGGTTGTCATTTTGATCTTGTATAATTTTGATGTTAATATTTTTGTACAAATGAATCATGTGATATTCAATAAAGCTATGACATTGGTACATTTTAGCATTGTGCTCTTTTTATTTATTAGAAAGATCCATTTTAAAATCATGTATTTAACATAACGTTTCACCCATTTGCACACATTGAATACACTTAAATGTAGTACTATTATAATGAGTTATCCTTAGTTTTTTCACAAAATGCAATACAAATTCATAATTTTTAATTAAATCATCACTATGAAGCATCATAACATCATCATAATCACGACCTCGAATCATATGATATAGAAAAAAAACACAATGATGACCACATGTGACAGACATAAAATGCTGAACTTGTTTAGCTGAATATTGAATGCGTGTTGAATTCCTTATTAGAAAGTCAATGATTGATACAGGAAAACGAATAAAATCAGGACTATTACCGAAACTGACAAAGAAAAATGCTGAACCATCCTTATTTATGTAAATAGCCAGCCAGTGTTCCCCGGGGAGGTGTGAAGGATGTGTGTTGATTATGGCAGCCGTGGGTAGTGTTCTTAACGGATCCTTCGGTAAATGATCACACGGTAGTACACCAAGAAAATTTGTGTTTTGTGTGATTCGCTCCATAGCTGAGGTAAGTTGTATTGTGTTCATGTTTTCAATTAATAGTAGTCAACAAGTACCTGCCTTCGGTTAGAAACTTCAATGATGTTGTCAAAAACAGCATAAATAATCAGATTAATGGTTCTTGGAAGCGGTTGTCTGAACTGTACTTCTAGTCTGATATTCCCAGACTTAAAAAGCGAGATGTGTTGGCCAAAATCTTCGTATGGAGTGAGGTTAAAAAAATAAAGGGTATAACCCTGCATGTTTTCTCTGTCGATTACTAGCGCTTGGTTTTTTAGATGTCTTCCATTTACATTTACATTTATGCAAAATTACTTTTATCCAAAGCGACTTACAGTGCACTTATTACAGGGACAATCCCCCTGGAACAACCTGGAGTTAAGTGGCTTGCTCAAGGACACAATGGTGGTGACTGTGGGGATCGAACCAGCAACCTTCTGATTAACAGTTATGCGCTTTAGCCCACTACGCCACCACCACTCCACAACATCACATCGTCTTCGAGACGAAAGCGCAAGCTGGTAAAATTCTCGCACGGCGGTGCCTGCTCCAAAAGTCAGGTTGTAATGGTTTGGCGGGGTGTTGCTGCCCATCCACATAAACAGCTAGAAACTCCAGATCGTAATGCTTAAATGCAAAAGGGTTTTTATCGTATGATAGATTTGGGGAGTGTGCCTAAGAATATGTTTTCCTGGTTTGATACACGTCCTACAGCTGGTATGGAGAAATTTTTCTGGCAGTCCCTATCAATGGGGTATTTGGCAGTGGTTGTGAGTAGTGCTTGACCATGTCCCAGTCTCACTCCTGGTGATACAGATACTTTTGGACAAACAGGGATGCTGACAGAATATTTAGTTTTTATGTTATAGCATCACTCCTCAGACAAAATTCATCTTTGTCTCTTGCCAGACAGATATTAATGTCCACCCCATTAAGCATTAGTTTTTCTTGAAAGAAAATATCGCTGTGTATGGGTGTAAGCTCGACTACTGCACTTTCTTTGCTAAAGGTGTAGTATATTTTTATCAAGTTAAGTATACATTAATCAGGTGTAATCAATGAAAACATTGTTGATTTGTACCACAGTTATGTCTGACGAGCAAACATGCAGTTTACTGTGTGAGTGTAAAGGCCTGTGGACGTGATGGAATGTGTGCTCAACATATGTGTGACTATTTGACGGTGTGTGCAGAAACAGAAATAGCTTTACATATGTGCTCACATGACCACTGGGAGAATTTATGTCCTCCAATGGTGGTTCCTGTTCACTTCTAAAAATGGTCACACCAGAGTCAAAGAAGAGGATGATAGATAAGCATGTTTAAAAAAAGTGTAAGCCCCACCTTATTTGAGGAGATGTATTTAAGTGAAACCAAACCCAGAGATGCTTCAGTTGTTGTTGTGGTTTAACTGCAGGCAACTCGGCTTTATGGTATGATAATAAAGTCTATTCTTCTGAAATCAAAACCCCAAAGATGTTGAGAGATTTTTCACAAAATTGGCAGAAACTACTACAAAGATAGCCCTCTTTGTCAGACCATTGTTAGCCCCTGCCGGATCGCCTACATCCATATGCCGTGCAGAATCTTTGTAAAATAAGCCTGCTGAGAACACACTTTCCAGTGTATCTTTACCATAGTTTAAAAGGCATTCTATAATGCATCGATAAGGGTACGTGTTTGTACTCTGTGAAATTAACCTATCGCCAAGTGATACATCAACCTGTGAAAAAATAGTGTTTCCTGGATAATTGACCAGTCCAACAGGCATCCCATCTCTGATATTTGAACTGTCCGGATTTGTGATTTTAACACACATGTAAAGTAGTGTGTTATTCAAATCTATATAATCTTCACCATTCCCCACTATAAAAAACTCCAATGGAGCCCTGTTCAATATTGCAGATAGAGGAGGGATTTCAATGTATGTGTTTTTTTCAATTGCCGTCTGAGTCATCGGTACTGTAAACAGATCCAGTTCGGATTTAATACACTCTTCGGACATGGTATGTAGCAGAGCCATGGTTTAGAATATAGTTTTAACAGATGAGATGCGCTTCACAGATCTCTTTCGTCTTTGTTGTCTAACTGCAGGCTTCTTAGGGGGTATCCTGGTTTTCTTTACCACTTGACTACTCCTCCTCCTCCTCACTCCTGGCCATTCGAAACAAACCCCTGAAAAGACCTCCGAGCCCTGCCCCATACATAACACCTCCGCCAGAATACCCCGGCATTCCTCCGCCTGCCTGATTTTTATAATAGTTTACATGATGAGTAGGATCCATTTGGTACGGGTTATTGTAAACCATTTTTAAAGGATCGGTTGTTTCACAGGTATGAAGTGTAGTTTAACGACAACTTTACCGCAAGAAAACGGCACTTCCCTGTTTCTGTCGTCTTTGAGTTCAATGAAAATCTCTCCAATATAATTTTTATTTACTGACACATAGTGCACTCTTTCATATGCAACACTGAACATTTCACGATCCGATCCGTTATATGTACACATCTCAAAAGCGGATTTGATATTCGATAACATCTGTGTACAGGTACATATTGTAAAAACTAGAGGTTGACCGATTATTTGCATTTTTTTTACATAATCGGCATCGGCCAATATCCAAGTATATCAAGCTTATTATTAGGCAGGCACATCTGTGGGCAGCCTAGTGTTGTTGTGGAACACATGTTCGACGCAGGCTGCCCCTAGAGTCATTTTCCAGCAGAGTGAGCAGACCTCATCCAGTGCGTAAGGAAGGAGCTAAGTTCCTTGGAGAAAACGGTAAGGATTAAATTTGTATTATATATAACTTCTTTATATTTAATTAAATACTTTTGATATGTTACTGCCAACTTCGAGAAAAAACACGACATGACGTTTGGCTACTTTGGATATTGATAGCGTAGTTGAAGTTGCATTATCACAGCAGAAGGGTTGTTATCATGTCACAATAAGCAAGAATTTTGCAATTACAGACAGTGAATCTGAGACTTTTATTTGTTCTGTTTGTTTGTCTTATATTTGAGAGGGTTGTCACTCAATGCAGAGAAATAAGTAATAAAAAGATACCAACGCGCTATAGGCTATTGAAGGACTGGCTTTGGTAAGCTCGGACGTTATCGGTTCTGCTGTCGGTACTAGAGAAATTAAGAAAATACATTTATTATTGCTATAAAGAGAAAGTTATTTTATCTCGCCTGCCATTTCTATGTATAATAATATGAAACCATTTGTCTAACTAGCTAAATTGCATCACAGAGAGAGAGAGAGAGAGATCTCTCACGTGGTGCCACAGCGAGCACAACACGAACCCTGCTTAATGAGTGACAGAACTAAACATTCAAACGTAGCCTGGTTTAGATCTGTGATATTAGTCTGATTTTATTTTAGATTTTGCCTTCCAAAGATTATAAAAAGAATATTTATACATAAGCCGCATTCTGTCTAGCACAACTTCCTTCCCTTCACAGCGGTGCACTGACATTTCTCCCTAAAACTCAAACTTAACGTCAGAATCAGCACGATCGGTGATTGTTGTAAAATGCAGTCTAGCTACTGTTGCTAAATTGTGGGACACATTTAATAATAAAAAGAGCGCAAGAGATACCGTTCCCAAGGTGGCGTGCACTACGAAACAGACCACAACGAGACAAGCAAAGTATAGGCTACTTTGGGTTTCATGTGCGCGTCTAAACGATCAACTATACACAAAAATATGTCAAAACGACCGGCTTGGAGATTCACTTAAACACAGTTTATGTCTTAAATGGACGTAGTTATGGAAATAGTTAGAGCCTATTAGACTCGGTCTTAAAGGGGAAGCAGTCTAATGAACATGTTGACGATTGAGCCATTACTGCGAATCAAACAACAAAAGGCAAAGACAAAATCACTTACAGCTCTTGAATGAATAACTTCTGCATTAATAAGCATTAATCTATCTATGATAAACTATGCAGTGTTATTTTACAATTGATTACTTTATTAGATTTCTTTTTAGACCACACCTGAACAGTAATGTTAGTAGACCTTCCTGAAATTAAATCACTGTGCCTATATGACGTTTATCTTTGTTTAATATATATATATATATATATATATATATATATATATATATATATATAACAAAAAGAACCGTTAAGAATACCGTTGAAGTACCGGATCGATAAGCAGTATCGGTAAGATAGTAATACCATTAAAACCTTAACGATACTCATCCCTAGTTATGCCTGTGCTTCTCTTGGATGCTCTGAATATTGGATTACGTGTCTGGATTGCCCCTTAATTAAAGCTGCATTTGGATCTCAACCTTCGTGTCTCGGAGCAGTTCGTAACACCTGTTTTGTTTATTTAATATATTTGTTATACATTATTTATACAATATGTTTTTACATTATACATTTTTAATTTAAGTGTACAAGTGCAGATTGGTCAAATGTTCAATAAATGTATTTGTTGAGAAATTTTGTCTATCTTAAGTAATTATTTGTGTTACATTTTATCTTTCAAATAAAAGGTTCAAATAAGAGGTTAAAAACAAGCACATATCGGCCAAATATCGGCCAAAATAAATCGGCAGCATTAATCGGCCATCGGCCGACCCGGATTTCAAAAGATCGGCATCGGCCTGAATAAAACAATATCGGTTGACCTCTAGTAAAAACCTCCGTTTATGTCGGCTTGGTGTGGTGCGTACACCGGTGTAGAATTGGTTTCGTTGCGTTCATTTTCAGTATGATCATTTGCAGATTCCAATGGTTTTGAAATTCTCCCTCATCTTTGATATTCTAACCACGTCACTGATAACTTCTCGTGACTTCGCGTCACGTGATGACCTGTCAGGTAAACAGGAAAAGACTTTGAGTTTCCATATAAGGAACCGGTATGTCGGTCTTCGGGAGAGCGTACTTTCATTCACAAACTTTTCCATTCATTGTTGGATTATTGCTGACTGACTTGGAAGCGCGGGGTCGCCGTTCCTCAGAGGAGTATTTCCGTGGGCTCGCAGCCTGGATTACTTTTATCAGAGGACTAAAGCCAGTTATCTTCTTCATTTGATCTTGCTCATGGACTACACAAAGTTACCGGTGAGGCTGATCTGAACTCTGCCATTAACTCTGTGCAAGCTGGATTATACTTTTACACACACATACATACACATCACTTACATGCGATCGTCTTGTATTATTGTACATTTTCTTTTGTTTTGTAAATACACTTGGGTTGGTTGTTAATTTATCAGTGTTGAGTAATACATTTTCCTACTCCTTAATTTAAATAGAAACGGGACTTTTGTTCCCATTATTTTGTTAGTACTCTACATTTTAATATTGTGGAGTGTTACACACTGAAACAAAAACTTCATGTGGAAACATTCATTGTGCTCTGTCTCTGGGGAAGGATGCACTCTGTTACTGAGACCCAGTTTGTTCTCGCTGGTAAGTATGTAGACATGGTCATCTACCCTCTTGATAGTGTGGTTACCAAACACACGGTCTCTTGGAAATGGTGATGTTGAACCAAACCCCTCTGCAACGAATAATGGGGCATCTCCAGAATCATTCAGGTCCCTCTAAACATGATTGTAAAATACATCCCAGTCCTTTTCCGTGAAATACAAACAACAGCCTTCATCCATTGCATCGCCCCTGTTGAATAACTTAACAGAACGAGATGTTCTGTCAAAGTCGTACCCACACAACTGTGCGTTGTATAGATGAAATTCGTATTTCAGATTTTTGAACGGCTCATGGAGAGACTTGGTCATGCATGGACCATGACATCTCCTCGGAGCCCAACATAACTTAGTAATTGTTTCTACATCATTTACCAATGGGGTTTTAGTCCTTCTGGGGGATTCCATTGCTCAAGTGGAAATCACAAAATACTTGCTGAATATCTTCAATAAACAGACCTAACCCCTTTTAAATATTCAGATGGTCTCGGCTACAGTGCTGAGACATCAGAACAGCTGATCAAACACGTCATTACGTCTGTACAACTGCCGGAGGGAGGGGTGGGAAGGGGGAGGGGTGGAGGGGAAGGGGGACAGGAATCAAAAGGTCAAATGTACAGCAGTTAGGTCATATATCATGGGTCATAAATAATTTTTATCACAATGTACACCAATTAGGTCATAAATCATAGGCCATAAATAATTTTTGTCACAAGGTATATAATATTTACTACTGACAGATTTGCATGCCTTGAGAAATTGACTAAAGGCATAATTAATATAGATACGGTACTTTGTAGGGCTCCATCACCTGATTTATATACACAGCGACTTGTGCTTCAAACTGAATTTGATCTTTTGTCAACCAAACAGGCTGAAAATGTTGTCAATAAAACACAATGTAGAATATACAAACATGTTTAAAAAAAACTGGCAGGATTCTCACACACCAACTGCTGAAAAAACCTGTAACCCATTGATAAAATATTTGATGAATCCGGAGAAAAGTATTTAGATCACATTCAGATAAATCAGTGCTTTTATAGGTTCTACTCAATGTTGTATAGATCAGAGTCTCATAAAGACGAATCCGTTTAAATATTTTTTGATAGATTAAATATCCCTCTAATTGACAAAAAGGTTGCTTCAGATCTTGAAGAACCCTTCTCAGTGGCAGAATTTAACTCTGCTATAAAGTCTATGCACAGAGGAAATGCTCAGGACCTGATGGTTTTCCCAGCTAGTTTTCTTTTTTAAATTGCCAATGAGCTATCTCTTCTTTTAGTCTCAGTCTTCAAAGAATCAGTTACATCTGGTTTACTATCTCCAACTATGTGACAGAACTGTCTATCTCTTATTCCAAAAAAGTAACCATGATGTTCCCCTTCTGTCACTCACTCGACGTTGTGTCGAATGTAGTGACACAAGGGGTCCCATTTCAAAGCGCCATGCACTAGACTGTGTTACGTGAACTGCTGACACAGGTGTAAGCAGGCTGCTGCGTGCTAGAAGCAACTGTTCTCCGCTGAATTTTGATGTCAGCAACTACGTCTTCCTACAGGCCTTGGAGGGGAGTACCAGGCGATCGCGCCAGGAGGCAGCGTTCTTGGGGCACAGGTGGACCGCTCTGTCCACCTGGGGGACCTCCGTGTACCCGTGGGCTGCCCCACCGTCAAGAGTAGTGAGAGCGGACAAGTAAAGGGGTCCATTCTGGGCAGTTAAAGGTGTCCTCCATGGCCTCGTCAACTCGTCATGCACCTCCGGGAAGAAAGATACCGGGGGGGTGTGGCTGGGAGCGGCGCCCGGCTGAGAGCGGAGCCCTGACCCGAGGTAACAATCGTCAAGCCGTGAAGGCTGTGGGGTGGATGGAGGGTTCCAGTCCAAGCCCAAGTTCATGGCAGCCTGGGCAAGCCTGTCGGCCATCTGTGCGTCGGCCTCAGCCTGGGCGGGCTGACCCGAAGGTGGCAGCCCAGTCGAGTCATCCATGTCAGACACCTGAATGCTCTCCGATGCACCGGCGACATAAAAATCCAATTCTGGGGGCTCGAGGGAGAACGCAGGCTGGCCGTGAGGCCATCTGCACTCACCTCAAGCCCGGACGGAAGCGAGCGAGCATCCCGGGGGGTGGGTGGTGCGTGGGGATTTACCCAGCGAAACCGAGCCCACTGCATCCTCAAATCGCCTCCATCACCAGCCGGGTCGTCCTCAATCCCATGCGAAGGAGCAACGTGGGGGTTGGCTAAAGTGGCATTCACCTTAAGGAATGAAAGCCATGACCACAACACTGCCATGGTCATGGTCATGCAGTGAGTACATGAACAATCCACAAACGCTGCCTCAGTGTGATCGCTACCCAGGCACATGAGGCAGCATCTATGACTGTCAGTTTTGGAGAGATATCAACCGAATCCAGGAACTACACAGAATTGGAAGGGCATCTTTAAAAAGATGCATCCTGAAAAGGTTGCGGAACGCCTGCTGTGTATTGCTCTTTGTGTAAACTCTTTTAGAGAAACAAAATCTTTTAGGAGGAAACACTCTTTTAGAGAGAAGCACAGTCGAAGCGCCCAGGGGCGTGGACTGCACAGCGTGTAGAGAAGGAGAAAGCCGCTTGTGATCCAACAGCAGTGCTTCGCCAACAGAGGTGAGTGGAACAGTAACAATCAGCTTGCTGCTGCACAAACCCCTTGTGTCACTACATTTGACACAACGTCGAGTGAGTGACAGAAGGGGAACTCCTGGATCTCAACACACCAGCAAAAAACATGGGCCGTATCTCCATCCTCTGATTGGCATCTTCAGCAGGTGGGTGTGCCTTTAAGACCGAACCTATACAATCTGGAGGAGGTCCAATAGAATCAATTTATCATTTTGAACTGCATACAGTGCCCCCTTGCAACTCCAGATGCAGACTTGAGTTTTTTTTTATCCTAGCCCACACTCCTTCCTCCAATACCAAGTTTAAAACTTTCTCCCAAAATCTCTTGGTGGATGCAGGGCTGAGGCGCTGTAGGCTTTCGATGTCAGCGACTACGTTTTCCGACAGGCCTTGGAGGGGAGGACTGGGCGATCACGCCAGTTGGCAGCGTTCTTGGGGTACAGGTGGATAGCAACCGCTCAGTCCACCTGGGGGACCTCCATGTACCCGTGGGCTGCCACACCGTCAAGAGTAGTGAGGGCGGACAGACTCTGAATTAGAAGGGAGTAATACACTAATGCCTCATGATCTTTTCCAAAAGCAGTAATCACCACTCACAGAGCATCTGCTGCTTTTGGGTGGGAGTGTATGCTTAAATAGTACAGAGCAGGTGGCACCGCTGTAAATACATTAAAAACTAAGATCTAGGAATCCCAAAATCTTTAACCAAATCTTCAAAAGATCTCAATACTCTGCTGTCATATAGGTCACCGAGTGTAGTAACCCCCCTCACAATCCACTCTGACCAGCAGCAAGGGGACTTACATAATTTAGGGTTCAGCCATATTCTTGAGGCAACATTTAAATAAATGTCAGAATAAAACATTCTGGACACATTAGACCACACTGAGTGCAAATGTGAGATAACGGGGTGTAACACTGTAACACTCCACAAAATAATAAAGTAGAGTATAACAAAATATTATGGGAACAAACGTCCCGTTTCTATAGGCTACAGAGTAGAGAAAAGTATTACACCACACTGATGAATAAACAATCAACCCAAGTGTATTTACAAACCAAAATAATATTTACAATAATACAAGACAAGGTGTGTGTAAGTGTAAAAGTGGAATCCAGCGTGCACAGAGTTAATGACAGCGTTCAGATCAGCCTCACCGGGAATTTGTGTAGTCCGTGAGCATGATCAAGAGAAGATGATGACTGGCTTATGTCCTCAGATAAAAGTAATCCAGGCAGCTAGCCCAACGAAATTACTCCACAAGGAACGGTGACCTCGCGCTTCCAGGTCAGTCAGCAATAGTAATCCAAAAGTTCTCGCATGAACAGCAATCGGAGACAAATACACAAGCGCTAAGGCAATAACAGAATACAGGGGAAAGCAATACCACTAATAGGCAATAATGACTAAACATAATTAGATTTTTTGTCATAAACCTTATTTATAACTTCCCCTTATGTGGCCACGCTACAACATCTTCTCTAATTTGTTTGATATAAAGGCTTTGCAATGGAGAAATAGGGGCAAGAATTTACTGTTCAATACAAAACCAAGGAGGGGCTCTCTCAGGTGGAAATGACCAATGAGCCAAATATCTTAGACCTAATGCATAACAATAAAACAAAAGTTTGGGTAGGCCAAGCCCACCATTGTCGATCGTCCTATAAAACTTATTAAAATGTAATCTAGGATGCTTACCATACTTGAAATTAGAGAAGTGGGCATCTACAGGAAGAGAATGTAAAAGGTAGTTGAATTTTGGAATACAATTCATTTTAATAACATTAACCTTTCAAATCATATATAAATGTAATGAAGCTCACCTGCTCACATTCTACTCTAACTAAATCAGACAAATTTGTTGGGAATAAAATGGCCAAACACTTAATGCCCTGTTTGGGCCACTGGAAGGTGCCCGGCTTGAAGGCCGTAACTGGACAGTATGCTGTAAGAGCCAAAGCTTCGGATTTAGACCAATTGACTTTGTATCCTGAGAACTTAGAAAAGGCATTAATAATTCTGTGTAGGCAAGGCATAGATCTAGTGGGGTCGGAGACAAATAATAAAATATCATCTGTGTAAAGCAAAAGCTTATGTTCTATACCACCTGCCACCACCCCTGGAAAATCATCCTCCTTTCTTATCGCGGCTGCTAATGGTTCCAGGGCAAGACAGAACAATAATGTGGAAAGAGGGCAACCCTGCCGGGTGCCCCTATCCAGAGTAAAATAATCTGAAATTAATCCATTTATATGTTCCACCGCTACCGGATGTCTATAAAAATAGAATCCCATTCTACCATATCAAATGCCTTTTTAGCGTCAAGTGAGATAACAGCGACTGGAGTCTGATCATTCGCCACTGACCACTTGATATTGATGAAACACCTAATGTTATCAGAAGAGCTGCGGTCCCAAATAAACCCCACCTGATATATATGTATAAGAGACATCATAACTTAATCCGTTAGCCAGAATTTTTGCCAATATTTCAACGTCTAGCTGGATCAGGGAAATTGGACGGTAACTCTTACACTCACTTGGATCTTTATCCTTTTTAAGAATCAGACTGATCCAGGCTGGTGTCATGGCTGGCAGAAGCTTTCCATTCTTTAATTATTCAGTATAAGCTTCGAACAAAAGTGGAGCCAGTTCTATAGCATAAGTTCTAAAATTCAGTAGCAAAAACCATCTGGCCCCAGATTCTTGTAGGCCCTAAAAGGCTTTAATTACTTCACCAAGCTCCTCAAAGTTTATCTAAGAATTAAGAGAATTATTTGGTCAGTCGTCAGTTTAGGGAGTTCTAATGGTTCAACAAAGTTTGTCAAATCTTCACCAGTAGACAAAGACTTGGAACTATAGAGTTCAAGACTGAATTCTTTAAAAGCATTTTTAATATCAATGGCCAAGGTAAATATTTCACCACCAGTAGATTTCACTGAGGAAATGGTAGAAAATGACTCTCTCTGCTTTATGTATCTAGAGAAAAGCTTCCCTACTTTGTACCCCGACTCAAAGTATGACTGTCTTGCCCTGAATAGCCAAAATTACACCTTCCGTGACAAAATAGTATATATCTGTATTACAATTGGGTAAATTCTCTGAGTCCATCAGACAACATTCAGTGATTTAGCTCTGCCTCAGCACTTTTAATATTCCCTTCCAACTCCACGAGTTCTCGTTCTTTGGATTTTTTTGATGAATGAGGCATACTGTATGATCCGGCCCCTAAGAACTGCCTTAATTGCCTCCCAAGCCACGCCCACAGAGGATATTGAGGATAGTTGGTCTCCATATAAACATTCACTTCAGCCTTTAACATTTGTTGAAATTCAGGATTTTGCAAAGGGATACATTAAAGTGGCAACTATATGATTTCTTTTTTTCCGTATGTGGCAACACCTCTAAACTCACCAGGGTGTGATCTGAGACTAAAATATTTCCAATAGAGCAGTGATTCCCAACCTTTTTACAGTAGCATACCCCTTCAAACATTCAACATCATTTCATGTACTCCATCTCTAATGCATATATACAATTCACACAAGGTAATTTTAAAATATTTCTGTTTAACATAATTATCTTTGTAAAACAACTCCCTTATATTAAACATGTTATATTTTTGCATGTTCTGTACATGTTATATTAATGAAATACATACTGAATTAATGGCTCACCGATTGAGATGGGTATGATATAACAGCATAACTTGAAAACACCCCACTCATCATGTTGCGGTATGCAAGAATAGTGTTTGGGTATGTGCCTGTAATTGCGCATCATTGCAGGTATGGCATTGCTGGCAAATTCGAGCATTGAGGGTAAGAATCTGTTCATTTACTGAAAAAACATCATGCAACAATGTAAAAACAGGTCTCTAGCATGCAAGCAAATGTGAGTGAAAATAACTGTGTGAATTTGGCACTGAATGTCTGACACCTGTCAGCAAAGCTTTTGAACTTATACCATCAGAATGAAAACTCCTAATGCATCTAACCTTAAATACAAATTACGTTTTAAACTGCAAAGAAAAAAAACAACTAAAATCGTCGATGACTGACATGTGCGAGTCTGGTAAAACAGAAAAGTATTTTACTTGCTATAACTAAGCTTCATCACCTAGCGCTGGGCTGATGAAAAAAGATATATGTGTGATGCACAACATATGAGTAGATGCATTTTTTTAACCACAACAGATTTTTATTTGTTATTTCATTGCATATTTTTCTGACCTTTATGACACAACCATTTTGGTGTTTCTACACTAGAGGGCACACAAAATAATTTTTGCCAGTGAGAAATGCATGAACTGGGTTTGACTGTTAATTTAAACTGTGATGAAATTGAAAGAATGGTAAATCTCTGAATTGTATACACATACCCCAGTTTGGGAAACACTGCAATAGAGCAATCAACAACAGATGAAATGAGGGACTTGGATATTTTTAAAAAACTATTACTTTTATAAACTTTTATGACTGATGAAAAAAATATATAGTCCCTACCAGATGGGTTCAAAATATCTGTAAGATTTTGACACATCTTGTGAAGCTTCAATGGTGCTCTAGGAGGCTTGCACACTTTTGCTTCACTATTATCAAGAACTGAATCCATCAATAGATTAAAGTCTCATCCCAATATTATATCATGAGGGGTGCCAATGGCTTGCAACATACCTTCAAGATCTACAAAAAAGCCCTGATCATCAACGTCAGGTGCAAAAATATTAATCAAAATCAACCTTTGCTCCGAAAAAAAATAATGACTCATGCTAATTTATCTTTAATCTGTTTGAGACATTTGAATTGTAGATTTTTATTTATCAATGTAATGACTCCCCTGCTCTTACTTGAGTCAGCACTAAAGAAAACATGTCCACCCCATATCTTCCCAAATTTGAGCTTCCTGTGGGGAAAGATACACAATATCATATTTCTTACAAATAAGAAAATAAATAAATTTCATTCTTTTTATGGGGTGCCCCAACCCATTCACATTCCACGTGGGGAGAGATAATCCACTCATTTTAATATTTGACATTTTGACATATAAGAAAAATTAGATTGTGTGTCAAAAATACTATTTATAAAGACCACATTCCACATTGGTGCAACAATCAACCCCCGAACTTTCCCCAGAACAAAACAAACCGGAAATAGAAAAATGTGCGCATTAACCCTGCACATCTCAGCACCAACCAGCGTCCATCCCTCTGAACTCAAAAAGTCCATGTACACCTACAAGAGCCCCAGCGACAACTTTGCTGTCAGATTGCTCAAGTCCATTGATTTTATACAAAAATTTATAAAACAGAATTACACAACAGGAGATGGTCTATAAAACAGACTCCAGCCAGTAAGCAAAGTAAACATAAAAAACATGTAGATTCATCCACTTAACTGTCTTGAAGGTGTGTGCCTCCACATAACAAGCTCTAGCCACTAGTGGAACCTGCACAAAATAAAAATGGGCCATTCAGTCAAACTGACAAACTCACTCCAATGTCCTGTAAGAAATATTCCACAAAACCAACTACAACCAACAGGAGGCATAAACACCCAAAATGAGCAGATGTATCCACAAGCTGTTGCAAAGAAATGATTCTACACAAAACAAATTCCAGCCGCTAGGCGGAACCAGCACGAAACGAAAAATGCACTCGGACAGTCAAGTGCATGTTTAATGAGACGGGTCCACTAGGTGGCGAGATGAAAATCACCCAATGGCTTACTCACTCCAATGTCTTTATGAAAGACAGTGCTTGTTGTGGGAATTTAAATATTTTATGGCCATCCTTCGTATCTATTCTCAGTTTGGCTGGAAACATCAGTGCAAATGTGACCCTTCCGTTGATGTAATTGTTTCTTGCATTCGATCATGTTTCTCTCTTGTCAAATTTGCAAAGATAGAGATCTATATTAAGGAATGGAGACCAACATGGGAAGTGTAAAGCAGGCTTTTTCAAGCAGGTGAACGGTGGGTCCATGCTTTTGTGGAGTGGGGAATGTGAAAGCGGATGGGGTTGGAATTATATTTTACTCCTGGGAGGTGATGCTGGAAAAAGTAGGGGAGAAAATCCTGGGAAGAGTTTCTAGCAAGACATGACGCATTAGACCAATGCTTTGGCAATGTCACCGCTTATGTCAAACACGGAAGTGCAAAACCAAACCATGCTGTTGCTCCAATATCCCATCTGATTGTTTCTGGAGTTTTTTGCCTACTGAGTGCACTTGAAAAGGTATTTTTTTTCAATGTTTTGTAGCCAGAACGATCCAAAAACACTTTAAACTGCAGTACATCTCATCAAAGAGACTGTACGTCTATCCTGCACAGCCTTGTTGACATTGTCATTCAAAATCAAAGATACCGCTGCTGCGAATATGGTCTAGCATGTGCTGAATAACATTTATATTTGTTTTCTAGGCAGATACCTTTAACAAAAACTTTAAAAGGTAGTTAAAGGGCAGTTCATTTAAAAATACAATTTCTGTCATCTCAGCTCACCCTTAAGTCTGAATGAATTTTTCTCTGCCACGGAACAAAAAAGGAGATGTTAACAAAACAAGCTTGCAAATTGTAACGCTGACTGCTTTGTCAATTACAAGCAGGAGCGACAGTGAGAGACACAAAACAGTGGCATTTGCATTTCAGATTAACAGGTTTTTGAAGGTTTATACCGGGCAAATGAGGACATTTGTTCTTGCTCAGGTGTGATTTTGCATTCCCATGAACAGACTGTCGGCTGGTCGGTTGAGAGTGAATGGTATAGTGGTGCTGTCATTCACTCCTGAAACCACAAACAGTCACAAGGAAGAAAACAGACTTGGTAGGCTTAAAAGTTGGAATTTTAAGTTGTTCTACATGGCTGTCTAATTGCAAAGCACAGTACCATTGTTTGTAAATGAGGTCAACATTGAGAAGAATGGACCCTCTGCCCTGAAGCCTGTGCAATTCAACAAGTCCTCCAACCCTTCGACCGTGTATGTCATTTGTGACTATCCTCAAATATGACCCACAGGAGCATTCCCTAAATTAACACCCCTACTGGAAGCAGGAGATATGCCACAGAAACGTTCGCCTTAATGCATTGTGGGTTTTTATCTACTTGATAATTGAGGCTAATAAAGTAAAGTAATCAGTAAACATTGATAATTTAACAATTTGAGAACAATAGAATATGTAGTCAATGTGTTTGAGTTGTTTCACCTTCTTTTATAGTAGCTAAGAATACTAATGGTAGTATGTTTACCTAGGAATAACGTTATAAAGGGTACATAGCCAAAATGTATGTAAGTAGGCAAGCTTGGACATTATAACCACTCTGTGACATTAAACTTTGCTTTTATTAATAACCATTTTCACAATAACTAATTGAAGGGGATCGCTTATTGTTACGGGGCATGTATTATAATTCCGAAGGACCTCAAGGAAGTATCTTAACATAGATAACGGTGTCTAACTTTATGTGCATTTAAAATCCTCCCAGTTACACAAAATGGTTTGCTAAAAAGATATGGATTTTAGATGATGTCAAGAAACGTACAGGTAGGGTTGCTACCCTTCCCATAAGAATTAAATTATGCTTCCCATATCAAATCAATAAGGGATGCGATTTTGTCCTGTTATTTTAACCCTTACCAGCTGGAGCATTCAAATTTGGGAACAATTATTCCCAAGTCTCAATATCTTCGCCGTCCAATCACCGACTGCCAGATACTCATGACAATATAAGCTAAAAGCACATATGATTGGTTAAGGGGTTACTGTTCGTGAATGATAATTGTATCATCATCTTCATCCTCCATTTGCCTGGGTGGAGCCAGAGAGGATATCCTGGGAGATTACCTCCAGTGATGGACTTACTGCTTCAAATTGAAAACTGAGGTGATCTTTCAAGGTAAGACATGTTATTTAACATGTGTTGTCAATATTGTCTATTGAAAGTCAAAACGTTTTAGTTACAAAGTGTTTATTTGGAGGAATAACACTAGTTATTTCTGGAATAAAATGACATGACCATCGGCATTCATCGGACAGGCAGCTAGTCTCTATTTTTAATCACATTTCTGTGAAACTTGCTAAATAAACATTAGCTGGCAATACTATTTCCTTTTTTTTTTTGTTTTTTCTGTTGTAGAGATGGATAGAGACTCCGGTTCCCTGCTCAGCACTCGCTGCTGGCCACCTGGATGCAGAGGAACGGCCACCATCTGCGAGGGGAGGAGGAGCTCGCTGCTGGCTGCCTGGAGTGGTGGAGCCGCTGTCAGGAGCAGAGGGGCTCGCTACCAGCTGCCAGAACGCGAAGGGGCATTCCATCCACCAGTGGTCGTAGGACTCGCTGTGGTCTGCCCGGAGAGGAGCGGCTGTTATCCGCCAGAGGGTGGAGGAGTGGTTGAGGACGAGGCGGCGGCGTGTCTGGGAACCGGTGAGCAATTTTTTTTTTCTCTCTCCTCTCTCTCTCACTGTTGCTCCACCTTGCCCTTTCCCTGTCCTCTTTTCCCTGCCCTTGTCTCCCTCCCAGGTCTGGAAAGGCAGGGGAAGCCTGCGGACAGCTCAGATCAGAAAGGGGGGGAGGGGCCACGGCCTGAGGCAAATAAGGGAACTTAGAGGGTTTGTGGAAATTTGCCCAATCATTTCACCTGCCATTGGGCCAATAGTTCACAGGATCTGGTAACTCCGAATCAGGAACAAAAATCTGGGGTCTCTAGAACCTTCCTGAGCATATATTTAAACTATAAACCTAGTTGTCTCTAATCATTCATGAGGCTCTGTCAAGCTATCAGTGCAAGAGGCCTGTGTGAGAGAATCTTGCCTAAAAAAATACTTTTAATTTTTTCTAGAGCCTCATGCTCACGATATTTCTTTCGAAGGACATCAGGCTACCACCGTGTGAAATTTGGGGGCTGTTGGAGCGTTCTAGAAAAATCCCATCTGCAATTTATTTCATTCATTTTCTATAATGGGTTGGTGGATGGAGCTGTGAAAGGTCAGAACGACTAGAAATTGACATACTTGTATCGTCAGGGTGCCCTTAGACAGCGTCTAAGATCACAGAGGAACACGGCCTTTTAATACGTTGCTTATGAGGGCCCTACGATGAAGCGTTTAAAGCCCCCAGGTCTTTGCACCAATTTTAAGGCCGTCCATGAAACTGTTGCTTCAATGGGCAAGTTGGGCGTCTAGAAAAGGGGGTTCTGCAGGACCTTGATATTTTAGATCCTTGATTGTCAGGGGCCCCCCCTCCCCCCCCAAGTTAGGTCCTAGATTTCGGAGGCCCAGGGGGCTTGCTAAGTACTAAAGCCTCTGATGAATATACTGTTGCACATGGGCCTACATGGTCACCAGAGTGTGACGAGTGTTCCATTTTCTTTCATGAGGTGAGACTGATGCTATGTTTTTCAGAGTCTTTAGAAAAGGAGTCCTTGCCCCTTGAAGAGGCTGTTGGAGTACAGGAAGTTTCAGAAGATGAAGCCTTCATAAATTAGTTAATCAAGGAGCTGGGAAGGTGTTGGTGTTTACTATATTATTCATGGTGCTTAATTTGCATTCCTGAGATGGAACACAACTAACCTTGGTTTCTTTGTTATTTGTGTTTAGTTTTTTTTAGAATCCATCCCAGAATTGGACAAGGGCAGGACCTCCACTTTAAATATAGACATTTTGGAGGAACTTGGTTTTAACTTTTAATGCTTTTTAATAATGTAAATATGTTATATTACATTTTAAAAGTTCTTGTTGTTGTTCTTGTTGATGTTCTCTTACTGTTTTAAATATTGTTATTTAAGTTTTTCTTGTATTTATTCTAAATCATGTTCAGATGTTTTTACCTCCTAATAATATTGTGCAATAAACTATTTATTCTAGTTCTTGTTCACGTTGATCATGTTCTTCTTATTAATTGTGTTCTTTGATTAAATAAAAAAAGTGTACTAGAGTGATGTACTAGAAGTTCTACAGGTAAATACTATTAAATAATCCCCCCTATCAATATTTCTTTTTCATACAGGAATGTTTTTAAACAGTGTCAAATTCATTGTTCATGGACAGATATTTTTTAAGCTAATTATACATATTTATGAGTTGTACATTGCATTAACATGTTCTGGACAAAGGGATTTTATCAATCAAATTGAATGTAAATGTTTCTCTAGGTTTCAAATGAATTGTCTGCGAACATAGTGCTGAGTTGTGTATTCCAACCTCAATTGAATGTAGATGTGGCAAGGAAGCAAACCACAATAGACTGGCACTAAGGCCTAAATACTTATAATAGAAATAAATACAGATTTAAGAAAACGGACTACGCCACTCTGATATCACACAGAGAATGATTGATACCTTTATCCAAAGGCACACAAGTTGGTTGCACTAGTAAGGAACAGAGACGTGAATATCGTACAAAAAAGAGAGTGTTCTTTATTACTAAAAACACATTAAAATAAACAGAGCGTACCAGGCAAGATACACCGCAACATCTGCCAATAAAAAAAAAGGGTTGTTATGTTGTCAGAAGAAGTACAGTCATTCAAAAATCAGTCACTACAAAACGAATATAATAAAACATTACACTCAGAAGCTGTTTTGGCTGAGGGCTAAACAACAAGGAATAGTACCACACACACTTTGGAGTAAACTCTTATCACTCACACAAAATCCGTGCGTCTCACCGCACACAGCACCCAGTGTTCAAACCACCACCAACACGTGGATAAAACCAGGGAGGATTCCTGGCTGAAGCCCTCAGCATCTAGCGAAAGTTACAATTGCTCACACACACACACACACATAAACGACAAAAATCAAAATAAAATTGGGTTATAAATCAGAACAATATAAACACCGAAGACCAACAATGGTAATAGTAACAAATCAACAAAACACTATAATTCCGACAGCAAATAATCTCAAAACAAATAAACGAATTAATAACAATCATTCAACTCACATATAACGAACCATGCATATCAAACTAAAGAACACACAAAAACGTAGGTAGTAGGACAATGGCGATTCCTCGCATTAAATACTGGCAAAAGGCAAAGAAAAATCTCTAACTCCTTAGAAGGGAAACACAAATGGTTAAACGCCCGCACGAATGCCCAATGTTCTCAACCCAATCAGGAAAAGACTTACCCGATGATAGAATCGCGTCAGTCTCAATCACGAACCACCGTTGCGCCACACTCAACTGGTTTGCCTATGCCTGAAATGAGCTAAAAATCACACCCACTTTCCCAATCAATGCCTAAGGACACAGTACCCGTAACTTCCTATGATGATGACTTACCTGACAATAGAATCAGTCAATCACTCTGAACCGTCAATCTTTTAGATCGCTTGGTCTTGTTTTGATCCTGCAGCGTCGCATAAAGGGATTTACATATGCCTGAAACAAGCTAAAAATCATACTCTCTCGTCAGATTAATGCCCCAAACACAGTTTCCACAACTTACTGCATTAACAGCTTACCAAAAGAAAGATCGCTGTTTCAGAAGCAAGCGAAAGCTGGTGTACAGCCGCAGTCAAATCATCGGCACGTTGGAAACAAATGGGAACCCCCGGGTCAGTCGGAAATTACGCGTCTCGACATAAATAGAAATAGGCTATTTATAGCCGATCGGAAATGACGTGTCAACGATTAAAGAAAATTTGTAGGCGGCGAGCTCTAATTAACTTAATTTATTAATAGACAACATAGGAGGAGAGCATCCGGTCACATAGAGATTTGAATTTGGAGTCCCTCAACCCACACCATATTCAAGTCTATTGCAATGGTACACCAAATTCAAGGCTATTACAATTTAATAAGTGGTTGTCGACTTGTATTTGGAGTTCCACACGCCTAATTAGAAGGCTGGGATCCCAGTGCCCAGCATTATTCTGCTCTTTTTGCATGTCACCTGTCATCATCTCTGCCAGATTTTACTAGAGAATTGTTGAGAAGATGCCATTGGAATTGTGCCCTCTTTTCCGCCATGCTTTTTCCCAGCTAAGCCAGCACCTGAGGTTATTGTACAGCATCCACAATAAAGAAGAAAGGAAGCTTCTGCATGCTTTGATGTCAGGAAGTGTCAACGTCCATGATGGACGTTGCCCTATTGTAGGATGCGGGAGAGACACAACGCGGCTGGACAGGCACCAGAAGCTCCACACAGAGATAACAAGTAAAGAAGGAAAATCAGGAAAATCATTGCTGAGCTGGCAAAGCTTAGGGCATCTAGTCCAGCTGTGGTGATGATTTCGACCTTGGACCTGCAGGAGGAGAAAGTAGAATTTGAAGGTGTCGGCACACTGGATGAAGCAACCGTGCCCTTTGAGGAGGAGGAGGAGGAGACTATGTGTGCTCACAACAGCTGCTGGGAGGAGAGTGTTCATCTCAGATTCCAAGTTGACAACCTTAACAAACAAGTCAACACCCTTACAGAGGCTCTGAGGAAGGTCACCTGCTGCTATAGCATCCTCAAGAGGAGGTTGATGCCACGGACGTACACCTATGTGAGCTGGGTGAGCAAATCAGCTCCTAGAGTCTCTCGAGCCTGAGGATGTCAGGAAAACTTAAGAGGACCCCAATACGATCCCTGCGTCACCTTTCTATGAGGCACCTTCCACTTCTCAGCTTTCCACTCCACAACCATCCACTCTACAGCCCCCCTCTCCACAGCCAACCAGTGTGAAGCCATCTACTTTGCATTATATGCTCTCTTGAATCGTCCGTTGTGATGGAGCAATCCTCCTGTCAGGAAGAGCAACAGGAGGAGAGCCTCCCACACTTTCCAGATCATGTGGTGTCACTGAATAAGAGCAGCACTTCTCACACATGCCTCGTAAGTTTACTTGAATTGTGCTGCCATGCTAATGGTCTTGTGTTCTTTTTGTGTCCATCTAGATGTTTTGCTGGAGGAGTATAGGGGCAACCAGGAGGGTCCTGAGCCAAACAAAAAGCTCAAAGAGAATGTTGGGGGAAAAATTTACTGCATAAAGAACTTCATAGTCTTCATGGTGGTGGGTCACACCAACCTCTCCTTTATGCTGTTTCTCAACGACACCCCTAGGATTAGAGGGTAAGCCATGCAGCTGTAATGGTCAATGTGATGTCAGTGCACGATTATGGTTGAGCAACATGATTTGTCTGTCTTTCTGTCTCTCTGTAGGTGGGTCAGCAGTCTCAGTGCATCCAAAATTAAAGAGACCACAATCAAACACTATGTCCTGAGCGTGGCCCATTTCATATGCTACGTGAAGGAGACACCCCCGACAACCTGCCACCTGGAGGTGGAGGGAGCCAAAAAGTCCCAGGAGCAGAACGCCTACCTGATAAACGTTAGTGTTTTCCTCTATTTTGCAGCTCTGAGCACCACACTTTGCCCACCTGTCTTCTAACCTTGCTGTGTTTGTTTCTTTTTCTGTCTATGCAGGTCACCATGCATAAAACCAATCAGGCGTTTGGCCCTGCTCAGGTGTCCCTGGAGCCTGAGTCTCTTCCCAGGTGAGGAACGTGCACACTGCTGAAGACAGGCTAACAGTATCCAGATTCATGTGCCACGACACAAAAATCGCAGAAAAGTTTTCTGCCATCAACTTGAACCCCAGGCAGGCCTTGGAGCACCAGCATCTGTTTGAGATGGCACTGGAGGGGCCCAAGCTGTCCCCAGTGAAGGAGGAGCCCAAGCGCAAGCATGCCAGGAGGAAGGCAGCCAAGTCCAGGAAGCAAGCTCATGGAGAGGGATCGCCAGCTGACTCACCCCGCACCCTGACATCTGAAGACAGCACCACTCCACAGGGAGATGACGTTGAGGCTGAGTCCGATCTGGTGAGTTGACCTCTTTTGATGAACTTGGATCGGTGAACTTCGTTTGGCTCGGCGCCATTGCTGACTCTCTTCTCCCTTTTCTTTTCTTTCACAGGACGGAGAAGCCAGCCGAATCCGGCACCAGTGCAACCCAGATACGGCCAGCCCTCAGGTGATGCGGCAGAGGGCTGTGGTGATGCTATCGCCGCTGAAAGAGCACACCTCCGGCGTCTGCAGTCCCCAGAAGAAGACCTCCCCTTTCAAGCTGAAAGTCTTTAAGTCATTCACACCAGAGGGGCTGGCAAATGCCAACAAGGTCAGAGAGAGAGTGAGGGCAGTTCTCCAGCTATGCAGCAGACACTGCAGGAAGTGAGATTAAAGGCTATTTGGACTGATGTTGCTATGTCACTCTGGTGCAATTTGGACTCTTTGCCATGCTATCGGACCACATTATTGTAATGATGCTGTTCTTGTTTGTTGCTTAACTTTGATTACAACAATGTGATAAAAACTATGTACATTGTTGTTGTCTCACACCTGTTGTCAGTTTGAACAAATGTCACTTCTAAAAGTTTTTGCTTTACATTGTAAATGTTTAATTATGTTTTTATGTCTCTTGAAACATTCGATTGTACATAGTTGATGGTGTTTTTTTACTCTGTTGTATTGTTCTTCACTTTGTTTCTGTTGTCAGTTTTAAAATATGTGAATTCTACTTTACATTGGAAATGTCTTATCTGGTTTGCAGTTCTATTGAAATGTTCACTTGTAAGGTTCTTGGTGTTTCTTATGATGTTTGTATTGTTCTTATCTTGTTTTGGTTGTCAGATTGAATACATATTTGTTCTACTTTGCATTGGAAATGTCTTATCTTGTTTTTGTTACTCCTGAAATATTTAATTGTTTTATTTATATAACTTGAGTGTCCACCAACCATGTATTTTTTTTTAATGTTCAATAATATGTGGGATGATTTTTGTAGACATCAGATTTATAAGTTCCAGGATCAATATTTTCATATAATATCATATTTAGGAGACTTTAGGACTCCCCCTAAACAAAGTTAACCCTTCAAAACGTCTAGGTTACGTATGTAACCTCCGTTCCCCGATGGAGGGAACGAGACGTTGTGTCAGAGAAGCGACACTAGGGGTCTCTCTTGAGCGCCGATATCCACCTCTGATCTATGAAAAAAGGCCAATGAGAAGTTGGCAGCCAGTATTTGCATATCCCGCCCCCGGACATACAGGTATTTAAGCGGGGCAAATACAGGAGTTCATTCAGGATTTTTCTGAGGAGCCATAAATGGTCCGGCCACAACAGTGGCTCGGCTCAGCGACGTGGCGGGGAAGACACAATGTCTCGTTCCCTCCATCGGGGAATGGAGGTTACATACGTAACCTAGACGTTCCCCTTCTGTCGCTCTCTCCACGTTGTGTTAGAGAAGCGACACTAGGGGTCCACTTATAAACGTGCCATGTGCTGAGCCGTGTACGTGAACTTCTGATATAGGAGCGAGCAGGTATTCTTACATGCAAGATGACCAACTGTATCAGACTGCACGTACCCTTCCCCAATGCCCCATTCAAGCCATCAGAGTCCTTCTCGTTAACCTGGAGGGGGGAACAAGGTGATGGCCGCCAACCTGGGAATGGGCCAGTCTGGCTGGGCCTCTTTTCTCTCTATGTTTCTCACATAGAGCAACTATGGCCGGGGCCCTTACGCGCATTGAGGGAAGGGGGTCTTAGAAGACCCTGCGGAGGCCACACCTACCCAGCAGGGGAGGCAAAGAGTGGCAGATACCTCACATGGCCTGTTAGGACCTATGTGGAAAAGTTGGTGCGGTGGTAGATCCAACCTCGTAGAGGGGGGATAGCGTAAAGCACGCCGACCGAGGCAGCTGTAACTGCCTAAGGGAGACACGGGAGTCCGCTTGTGAGGGGACAGTACCACGGAATTACACACAGGGGGAGTCCAAACAGGAGGCCTTACCTGTGGAGCACCTATTCCAGTACAGGGTAGATTGGGTACCCATAGTGGCTTGGGTCAGCGAGTTCCTTTGCTGAACTGTGGACCCGAAAGGGCTAGGGAGGAGTCAACCAGCGACCCGAAGATGAGATCTCCTGGGAATTGAGGCGCACTATTTTACCTCGGTTGAGGGAAAGGGCGCCAGGTGCAAGCGATTCACTCCTCGTCAGCATGTTACCGAGTTCTGCGGGCTCGGACCTGAGAAAACACGGGATGATACTGACTCAACTCAGATATTGTAGAATCTCAAAAAAGTGTTAGGTGTTACCCAGCCTGCTGCTCTGCAGATGTCTGCTAGGGAGGTGCCCCTGGCCAGTGCCCACGAGGACGCAACACCCCTGGTGGAGTGAGCTCGGACCCGCAAGGGGGGGGCACGGCCTGGGTGTGATAAGCCAATGAAATGGCGTCGACAACCCAGTGGGAAAGCCTCTGTTTGGAGACAGCGTTCCCTTTCCGCTGTCCCCCGAAGCAGACAAAGAGCTGCTCAGAGCATCTAGTGCTCTACGTGCGGTCCAGATAGATACCCAAGGCACGTACTGGACACAGCAACGAAAGGGCTGGGTCTGCCTCCTCCCAGGGCAGCGCTTGCAGGTTCACTAACTGATCTCTGAAGGGTGTGGTAGGAACCATGGGCACATAGCGCGGTCGCGGTCTTAGGATCACGTATGTGTCTGCCGGACCGAACTCCAGGCAAGTCTCGCTAACAGAGAACGCTTGCACGTCCCCGACCCTCTTGATGGAGGTGAGCGCGATCAACAGGGCGGTCTTGAGAGAGAGGGCCCTGAGTCCAGCTGAATCTAGCGGCTCAAAGGGGGGTCTCTGAAGGCCCGTGAGGACGACCGAGAGATCCCAGGAGGGAAACAGGTTAGGCCGGGAGGGAGTCAACTTCCGGGCACCTTTTAGGAACCTGACGATTAAGTTGTGCTTACCAAGAGACTTGCCGTCTACCGTGTCGTGGTGAGCCACGATGGCGGCGACATACACCTTGAGGGTGGAGGGGGACAGCCTCCTCTCCAGCCTCTCCTGTAGAAACACGAGCACTGACCAAGCACTGGGTCTGGGTGCGGGTGCCAGAGCGTGCCCCGTCCCTGAGAAAGAAGGTCCTTCCTCAGGGGGATTCGCCAGGGAGGGGCTGTCGTGAGGAGCGTGAGGTCCGAGAACCATGTCCGGGTGGGCCAGTAGGGGGCCACCAGAATGACTTGCTCTTCGTCCTCCCTGACCTTGCATAGCACCTGTGCAAGAAGGCTCACTGGGGGAAATGCGTACTTGCGCAGCCCCGTGGGCCAGCTGTATGCAAAAGCATCTGCCCCAAGGGGAGCCTTCTCTCAGGGCAAGGTCGGTTGCTGAGTGCAGTTCCTGCAGCGTGTCGGGATCAGGGTCACCCCCGTGCATGTTTCTCAGTGGCTTGGCTTGGTGGGCCTGCAGGAGAGCTATGGCATGCAGGGCGGAAGTGGCGCGTCCGGTGGCGCTGTAGGCCTTCGCGGTCAGCGAGGATGTTGCTCTACAGGTCCCGGAAGGGAGCACAGGGCGGCCCCGCCAGGTGGTAGGGCTTCCAGGGCATAAATGGAGCACAACTGCCCTATCCACCTGGGGAATCGCCGTGTACCCGTGGCACGCTCCGCCGTCGAGGGTGGCGAGGGCGGATGAGCAGGTGGCAGTGTGACGAGCAGAGAGGGGTGCTTTCCACGAAGACCTCAGCTCATCATGCACCTCCGGGAAAAACGGGATGGGGGCGAGGCTGTGAGCGGTGCCCAGACCCCAGGAACCAGTCATTCAGCCGTGATGGCTGTGGGGAGGATGGAGGGTTCCAATCCAAGCCCACGCTGTTGGCTGCCCGGGAAAGCATGTCGGCCATCTGTGCGTCTGACACAGACTGGGCATGCAGGCCCGAAAGCGGCAGCCCAGGGGAGTCCTCAGCATCAGATACCACACCCTCCAATGCCGCGGCGAGCTCATCTGCTTCGCAGGAGGGTAGGCAGACTGGCTGTAAGGC
The DNA here is from genome assembly GCF_025860055.1 of Xyrauchen texanus. NCBI lineage: Eukaryota > Metazoa > Chordata > Actinopteri > Cypriniformes > Catostomidae > Xyrauchen > Xyrauchen texanus. Next base: position 2,062,575 of record NC_068320.1, read on the forward strand.
GAGTCGCCGTTGCCTCGAGCACGGACGGGAGTCAATGAGCGGGTGGTCCGAGGGGGCGTACCCGGCGTAGCTGCACCCGCTGCCATCCCCAAATCGCCTCCATCACCAACCGCATCGTCCTCAATCCCGTGGGAAGAAGGAGCAATGCGGGGGACGGTTGGAGTGGCTTGTTTACGGTTGTAAGCGAGCCGTGACCGCAACGTTGTCATGGTCATGTTCTCGCAGTGAGAACATGAACCATCCACAAACGCAGCCTCGGTGTGATCACTACCCAGACACACGAGACAACGCCTGTGGCCGTCTGAAGCGGAGAGCACTCTACCACATCCAGAAACAACACAGGGGCAGAAAGGCATCTTTATGAAGACGCATCCTTAAAAGGACGTTCAACGCCGCTGTGTTTTGCTCTTCTACTCTTTTATGAAAAAGGACTCGTGAGAGTTCTTTTGTAATCTGCACTGTCGAAGCGCCCAGGGGCAGGAATGCACAGCCGTGCAAACAGAAGAAAGCCACTGTTGTGCGCCGTAGAATCCAATAGCATGCAGCAGAGGAATGACAGGAACTGGTGTGTAACTCACAGCAATTGCAGACACGACCATCGGCTCCGAAGAAATTTTCTGAATGAACTCCCGTATTTGCCCCGCTTAAATACCCGTATGTCCGGGGGCGGGATATGCAAATACTCAACTTCTCATTGGCCTTTTTTTATAGATCAGAGGTGGATAACGGCACTCAAGAGAGACCCCTAGTGTCGCTTCTCTGACACAACGTGGAGAGAGCGACAGAAGGGGAACTTAAATTCCTCTGTCCACGAAACCGTTATTTCTGTGAATGGGACAAATTGTACGTGGGATGTCCAGATCACCATCTATCCAGAGCTGAGATCTGGACATCCCATACACAATTTGTCCCATTCACAGTGTAAGGATGACATCAAGAGGTCGTAAAAGTCAAATAACTGTGAGAACCAAGTCATAAAAACTCTCACACAGAAGAACATTTTCACCTGAGTCAACACATCCTACTGAGCAAGGACAATAAAACACAAATCTCACATCTGACCTCTATCTAACCTCAGGCCAATTTAGGCACAAACATCTGCCACAAACATCTCTATTCATTTAAAATATCTCAGTGCATCTGGTATAGTGCTCTCATTCCCAGGTTTGTAAAACTTAATGACAACAAAGTTATAAGGTCTTTGCCAAATGCTTTATAATTCTGGAGGTCTGTCCCCATCCCTGCTTGTATGTTAATGAGGTATGTCCCCAGGACTTCCAAACCTAACCACTCCCAAAATTCCCTTTGTTCATGGTTTGGGTATTTAAGGAAATGTGACACATTGTGCATAGTTCGCTGTATTTAGACGATCCCACAGTTTACTGTGTGTAGTTTACATCAGGTCATTGCAATTTGAATTTCTTAGGTTCTGATAAAATGTCTAAATTTGACTTATTACTGTCTAATTGGATTGATGAATGTATTATGTCACCTGGTAAATAAATTGTTACATTTCAGTTTATTCTGATTTACTCTGAAACTATTGTCTTTAGTAGATTACGTTAAGTCCTTGTTTCCGCAAATCTTCGACCAGGTTAGCAGAGGACTAAAGCCGGTTGAGTGGAGCATGGGGCACACCGACTGAGACTTTAGAGCTCCCACTAACTAATAGGCATTATTTCTAGTGTACTTAGTGTGTACAGGCTCGATGGGGAATTTCCGTTTAGTGTCGACCAAACCTAAATAGGGTGAAGTCTAAACCTCTGGTTATTGTAATATTTTCTAGCTAAGTGTACATAGGAAACTATGGCATGATCATATAAAACTACTTTAGCTTGGGTATGTTGGTCTGTCTTTGTAAATGTAGTGGTCATGACCTCTGGGTAGAAATGTTACTCTTATTAAGTGTTTACTATCTAAGGGGACTAAACAAAATACTTGTAGATAAAAGGGCAAGCAGGAGCAGCCATCTAATTAGTATTTAGTCAATTACTGTTTTAATGACCAAAACTGGCATATCTGTGACCGTGAGATCCGCGTTCACGGCCGGCGCGAGACTCTCTAAGCGACAGGAATCCGAATGAACGAGTACAATATAAAATAGAGTTAAATATGATGATTCAATGTTAAATCAAATTTAATAATAATAACTAAGATTAGAATATTAATATATCCTTAGAAACCTTTATAATTGGAGTCAGATAAAATAAACAAGGATCTTAAAATGAATAATATAGTTATGTAATTGAAATTAAATAACTTAAACTTAATGCGCATGATAAGACAGAACACGCAGGAGAACTTCATCCATGCTGTTGGAAGCCACCATTGGACCAATAGGTGGATCCCCTTACAACAGAAATAGTTGTTTCGTGGACAGTAACATTTGGAGGTTTTGAAGGGCTTATGTTGTTCAGGGGGGGGGGGGGCATCAAAAAGACACCTAAATGTGATTTTAAGTCATATATTTTATCCTGAAGTTATAAAAAGGATGTCCACCAAACAACTATTTTTAGCCCATTACATAGATCGAAAGTGGGACAGCCCACAGGCAATGTAAATATTCTGCACTTATATAGCACCTTTTAACCTTATCAGTATTCAAAGCGCTTTACACTGTTGACTCATTCACCCATTCATTCATACACCAATCATGGCTTAGCTGCCATGCAAGGTGCTAGCCTGCCATTGGGAGCAACTTGGGGTTCAGTGTCTTGCCCAAGGACACTTCGGCATGTGGAGTCATGTGGGCCAGGATTCAAACCACCAACCCTGCGATTATTTGCCAACCCGCTCTACCAACTGAGCCACAGCCGCCCAATGTATTTGCATTGCCTGAAATATTCACTTGGTGGACATCATTTTAATAATTCCAGGATACAATTTATGACTTAATATCATATTGAGGTGACTGTAGGACTCCCCCTGAACAAAGTGCATGTCCATGAAACCGTTATTTCTGTGAATGGGACAAATTGTTCGTAGGATGTCCAGATCACCATCCTAATTCTTTCCAGAGCTGAGTAAACATAAACACCCGTCAAAACATAAAAATTCAAATGTCTATGAAACCATTATTTCTGTATTTCTGCTGAAACCTGTATTATTATTCTAATCTCAGCCTCCTCTTTCTATGGTGTGAGTTTCAAAAAGGTCTGAGGATATTGACAATTTTGCAATAGTTTTTAGACTTCTTGCAATTCACACCATAGAAAGAGGAGGCTGGGATAAGAACAGATATACAGGTTTCACCTCCCTAAGTCTACCCCGAGCTGAGATCTGGACATCACACATACATTTTGCCACCAAACAACTATTTTAGGTCATTACATAGATTGGAAGTGAAACAGCCCATGTGCAATTTATTTGTATTACCTGAAATAATCACTTGGTGGACATCTGTTTCTTTTAATGTTTTTGATACAGGAATGCACTGAATAACATATTTTGGTGACTGTATGACTCCCACTGAACAAAGTGCACCCTTCAAAAAATAAAAATTCAACTGTCCAAAACACAGTCATTTCTGTAAATGGGAAAGATTGTATGTGGGATGTCCAGATCTCAGTTAGTCTGTTGGTGGACATAGGGTAAATAGACCTATTTAATAAATTGGAAATGGGCAGTTAGTATGTCAGTGGACATAGGGGTAATACACATGCACAATAAATTGGAAATGGGCAGTTAGTCTGTTGGTGGACACAAGGTTCAGAAGACCTATGTAATAAAATAGAAATGGGTAGTTAGTCTGTTGGTGGACACAGGGGTAATAAACCTATGGGCAGTTAGTCTGTTGGTGGCCACAGGGTACAGAGAACTATGGAGGCATATTGGAAATGGGCAGTTAGTATGTTGGTGGACACAGGTAATATGCCAATACAATAAATTGGAAATGCACAGTTAGTCTGTTGGTGGATACAAGGTAAATAGACCTATGCAATAAATTGGAAATGGGCAGTAAGTCTGTTGGTGGACACAGGGTACAGAGACCTATGCAATAAATTGGAAATGGGTAGTTAGTCTGTTGGTGGACACAGGGGTATTAAACCTATGGGCAGTTAGTCTGTTGGTGGACACAGGGGTAATACACCTATACAATAAATTGGAAATGGGCAGTTAGTCTGTTGGTGGACACGGGTGTAATACAACTATACAATACATTTGAAATGGACATTTAATGTGTTGCTGAACACAGGATTAATAGAGCAATATAATAAATTGGAAATGGGCAGTTAGTCTGTTGGTGGACACAGGGGTACTACACCTCTACAATAAATTGGAAATAAGCATTTAGTGTGTTGGTGGACACAGGGGTAATAGACCAATACAATAAATTGGAAATTGACATTTATTATGTTGGTGGTTAACAGACCTAGGGCTTTCGGGTCAAATTGGGAAAAATAGTTGGTTAGGGGGCATATAGTGGTCTATGGACAGCCCCAACCCCTATAGTTGTTCCAGGGGTCACTGGTCAAATTGGGCCAAACAGTTGGTTAGGGGGCAGATTGAGGGTCTGTGGACAGCCCAGCCCCCTCCGGGTAGTCCTGGGATCTCTTTGGTCAAATTGGGCAAAATAGTTGCTTAGGGGAGAGATTGAGGGTCTGTGGACAGCCCCGCTCCCTCCGGGTAGTCAGGGGGTCTCATTGGCCAATTTTAGCAAAACAGTTGGTTTGGGGCAGATAGTGGGTCTGTGAACAAACAGGGTGATCCGGTGGTCTTTGGGGGGGATTGCGTCCCACTCCCCATTAAAAGAACACAGTCCACACTTCCCTGATAGGTGACTGCCTGCCATCGATATGAATGGCGAAGGCACCCATTAATTTAAGCCAGAGGTGGGACGTGAGGCCTCCACCACTTAGGTCAAGGCTGATCTGCAGGAGAAATGCTCATTCTGTTTGTTTTTTTTTTAAATGCTCGTGGCGGGGGTCCGCGGTTTCTGAGGCGGGCCTCCACATCACAGATCTTGCCCGTGGGACCCCTTGAACGAACGGACACCGGCCCCCAGCCCGCGAAAAATTTTGGGGGGCTGGCGCGCAGCATACACAAACCCACATACAATTCCCCATTTCCTAACAGCCAAGTTACCACTGTTCGATTCTGCTTACCTTATGTAGGGAAAGGTAAGATAAAGAAAATACCCATTATTAAACAAAGCATTGATTATCTAATTACAGTTCATACTCTCTTATTTGCAGAGATACAAACACAGAGAATAATAAACATTAGTCACACTGGAATGTGCACCGTCCATGTGACTTTGAATTGTTGAACAATGACAATAAATGAATAAACTTATCTTGAATTAAGTTTATTCGTTCAATTCGATTCAATTCATGTGATGTAACTTCAAACTCTGTTACATCACATGAGGGTACGCTGGAAAATTTGGGGAGCGACCAAGCCAATAGGTCACTGTCCCATTGCCGTCTAGTCGATAACATCTTTGTTTGGCAGTCGGATCTAGAAACAAATGGTAGAATGATTTAAATGTAGACTCTCTGAGGAATTTAGACATGGTATGGTCCATCAAATTTTTTACCCAAAGGAGAGACTTATAAATAAACAATACATTTATCAATAATCTAATACCTTTGACATCTGGGACCCCTGACTCTGAGAGATTTCTTGTGAAGAGACAACCATTGCCTTCTTGTAAAGAGACAACAATCTTCAACCGCTATCCACAATGTAACTTGGCGACCACGAAGGGATGGGAAAAGAGGCTGAGGAGAATCCATGGAGGGTTTGCCCCCATAGACTGCACAAAAACCACTGGCACCAACACTGAGTTAAGCTTTTTGCTTAAAAAGTGTTTTTTGTGAAGTCTGAGGATTTGACCTAAGATGTGGTAACTCTGAGGCTTTGTCCGTTTGAATCCAAATTCAAAGTGATAATCGGCTAAAATAGAGGAGTGGGACCCAGATGTCAGGGTTTGTTATTTTTGGAGAGAATCAGAATACATAGACTATGTGGACTAAAATTACCAACTTAAAGGAAAGGCAGTGTTGATGGCTGTGGGTTAATTGGATGGAAATTGTCTCTAAAAATCTAGTAGTTGAACCATTTGCAGAAATAGAGGAGGTGTACCTTCAGTACTCTTCTGAATTGGAAACAATGGAGAGTGTCAGAGAGAATACCTATTAAACTAGTACATATCCCATATCTGAGAAGGGAAATTCCTTATTACAGGAGCACCTCAGAGAAGCCCGGGCAGAGCATTGGGAAAGTACTTTGGGAAAGTAAGGCAATAGAGATATTGAAGTAGAGTTAATGCCAGTATACACTGCAAATGGGACAATGAGAACTTTAGATGTGGAGATTGAGATGAGTGTCCGAGGGGAAATACGACACATGCAAGTTGAGGTATATGAACAGCATGCCTGGTAAAGAAACTCTTAGAAAACAAGAGAAGAGTTAGCAAAAAACTTAGCAATGTATAAGCAAATGAAATAGCAAAACTCTGTAATTTTAAAAATGTATACAGCATGTGAAGCAATATGGCTTTATAATCTTAAGCAATGTATGAAGTAATAAAACATTGTATACCAATAAACATATTGTTCATCATTGTTCACCATGTTCCCTTACCTGAAATGTCATCATGTTTTCTGAGGTCTCAGATCAATTTGTATTTTCAAATGTTCAATATAATCTTGTAAATGATACAACTTTATATTCTTAGAAAAATTTAAACATATATACAAAACAATATTTAAACTTAGTGATGTATGAACATGTGTGATAAACCAGCTCTGTAAACAAATAAAATAAATATATCAACATTAAATGTAATTAAAACACTGTAAACAATACAAATTATATGTAATCAATTAAACCTTCATAAAATAAAGGGACATTTAGGCACTAAAACTGTCATTAATAAAAGAGATTAAAAAATCAGTTCATAACCAAACAATAAAACAGTATATGACATATAAACAGCCAATCCTCATAAATAATGAATGATGTGGACGAAAATAAGAAAGGGAGGCAGAGAGGAAGGAGGGGGACACAAGAAAGTAAGAGAATACCTAATTCATTTCCTTAAACCCTTTTACTTGGCATACTGTAATAGAAGTTAATTAACCCTCTGGGGTCAACTGACGCACCGGCGCGTCCTGCTGTATATTTTCGTCATTACAGCAGAAACAACTTAAAATTCTCCATCATTTTGGGGCATAAAGATAAGTGTAAAACATCATTAGAAACTATAAAGGGAAACTCCAGGATAGTAAGGAAGAGTTAACATTTTCCTCAGAAGAAGAGTGGGCAATTTCAATTTCAGACGAGTACGTAATTAAGTTTTCTTTAGTTGACATGCTATTTTATATAAACATGTACATATTTTACTAGTGGGACTGTTTCCAGACTTGCCAGCCAGGATTCAGAGTATTGACATTTAAAATATGTCCTAATAAGCAGGTTTTAGTTACATGTAAATGTTATTTCAGCTAAAGCAGGTATTTAAATTGTATACTGTATGATATAAATATGATATGTAATATGATATAAAATTCTATGAATGTTTAGATTATATATTATCTAGTGTTTATGCTGCCTCATTATCATCAACAAAGCTTGCGCTTGCAAATATGTGTTCAGTTTAAATTAGTAAAATGCACTTTAAATATGCCCATATTAGAAAATCAGCATATTATAATGATTTCTGAAGGATCATGTGACAATGAAGACTGCAGTAATGATGCTGAAAATTCAGCTTTGATCACAAATTGCATTTTACAATATATTCAAATAGAAAACTGTTATTTTAAATTGTAAAATGAGTTCACACAATGTTTTTACTGTATTATGGATCAAATAAATGCATTCTTGCAGAAGAGCAGAAGAGACTTCTTCTAAAACTTTTATATGGTAGTGTAGGTATAAAATTAATTCTTTATGTAAAGAAAATGTATAGTCAGATTACTTCTTTTAACTTAAAACTTGATTTTGGTCATTAATTCTCCTCACATTCATTCTCTTTCTGTCACATTCCTCATTGATAGGCCCAGGGGAGGGGTCTTTTGTCTCCTCCGGTGTGAATTACAATCCATATTCATGATCATTCTCGCCTCCTCGCATATGACCTTTCTAACACTAAAATTGTCTTACAACAGTTAAATTAGTATATTGTTGTATCAATGGAAAGGAGGAGGCGAGAACCGGCTTTTGAATATTAATAATATTTAATGAGATACTTAAAAGACAACATAAACACACACATGACGGACATGTCCGTAAACAATCTCTCTCTCCCGCACGATACTCTGCAGTCGACCTTTAAACCTCAGAGGCTTGATTAGCCTAATACGGGACCGGATGCTTAGGATCACGACCCGGCCCCGCCCTCCGCCCTGCCACATTCCTCCCTCATTCTCTCAGGCTGGGGAGCCCCCCAGCCTGACGTACATCCCCCCCTTTCCCTGGGGGAGGGCGCGCCTTCTGCGCTGACTGCCGGCAGGTCATCCCCATCTACCTGGACGAGGCAGGGGACACGGGGAGAGAAACAGAAATAATTAAAATGGGGGGTACTTCCTGTAACAGTGTAGCACCCCCCCCCCCCCCAAAAAACTGTAAAATTTAAAAAGAGGGAAAAGGCCAACGCAGAGTGACAGTGAGAGAGAGAGAGAGGAGAGAGAGAGATAAAAAAAAACTGTTACTCGCCAGTTCTCTGATACGCCGCAGCTTGTTCCTCGGCCACTCCTCCACCCTCTATCGGACGACAGCCGTGCCTCTCCGGGCGGATCCGAGGCAGTCCTCCAGCCCCTGGTGGACGGAGCACCCCGCCGCGTTCTCGGGGAACAGAAGGGGTCTCCCCCGCCCCTGGCAGCGGTTCTCTCACTCCAGGCGGTCGGCAGTGAGCCCCTCCCCGCTCGCGGTCAGCGGTTGTTTTTTCAAAAACCACGCATAAACTTTATTTTGTCAAAAATACTAACCTGTACATACATGTTGCTCACATATTATTGTAGCCCAGTTTAAGCTGAATACAGTATTATCAGACTTTAGACATTAATATGTTTTAAGCAACTGAAAAAAGCACAAATGTCAAGGCATGTCAAAACTTCTCCATGGCCCAAAACACCCTCAGACCCCAGAGGGTTAAATGTTTCTGTAACCTTATGGGGAGGATGTCAAGCAGAATTAACCCCATTTCTCACTTTTATACACTGGGCAGGAGCGGTAATTGCCTCAGGCCGAAGGATTATCATAGACGAGCTGTGGAGCTTTGATATAATTATCCTAAGAAGAGACATTATCTGTACGCAGAACAACTTGTGCAGGCTAGGAACAGAGGAAGAGCCTACAATACCGCTAATTAAAAAACAAATAAATGCTGTTTTAAAATATCGGAGAAAAAACAATAAAATCCCTTAGGAAAATAATAATAAGTCCTCAACCCAGCAAAAGCCCAGGGGAAGTCAGGGGTCGGATACTTTTAGTGGTCCTCATCTGGGCAGCCTGGTGAAGGCTAGATTAAGAATTAACAAAAGCTGGGGTTAAAGATGTACAATAACCTAAATACATATACATATACAGAAACAAGCAGCAATGGAAGAAACACCCATAGAACAAATGTGTACTGAATTCCCAATATGTATGGACATAATAAGGCAAGTCTCTAAAAAATGGGAGAAAAGGACAAAGGGGTTGAACACAAAATGGCCAGCAGAGGGGATATTTGATGTAGCTATGTGTAGGGAAATGGAGGCACTGATAAAAAATCACAAAGCTAAAAACAAAGGACAAAAGAGAGAAGGAAAAAGCCTGTAAGAGAAAAATTGTAGGACATAGTAGGACTGAGCACCATGACACAAAGAGAATTCTGCAAACATGTTACCCATGCTGTGGAACACTACAGAAAGAATGAAGCAAAGCTGAGACAACAGGAAAAAGAAATACAAAGAAGACTGGCTCAGTTACAGCTTGAAGAACTGACAGGAAAAAAGAAAAAGATTCAAGCAGCAGTGAAAGAAAAAGAAGAACAGTTAACAGTGATGGCTCCTGTAAATGCACCTATGCCTGTGGCCTCGGGGAACATGCCCATGCCAGCTGCCCAAGTGGCACCAATGCCACCTGTACCCATCAATCAGAACCTAATGCCAATGACAGGAAATGCCATGCAGCCACCAGTTCCGATGATAATCTACATGAAACCAGATCAATAATAGAAATTGGAATCGACCACCCCAAGGAGGAAGAGGATGACAGAATAATGCCCCCCCAGGGATATGTTGGGGGTGCAACCAACCAGGATACAACAAGAAAGAATGCCCTATAAATCCATGGTTGAATGAATTGCCATCAAACATAAGCAACAACCAATGGCAACAGGGATATTGAGCTCAATGTCCCCTCAACCCATGGAGGGGTCCACAACAGGGCTACTAGGGCTGCCAAGAGAATCCTATGGGGAAGGGTCTGTTCCAATGATATCATCTGATGTTGATAAATTGGTAGACAGAATTTGCATGTCCCACCCCCGAACATACGTGTATAAAGGGAAGTGGGCGTGTGTCTGTCAGTCAGGTTTTTGCACTGAGGAGCGAGAATAAGGTACGGCCTTTACAGTGGTAGGTCTAGTGTTGTGGCAGAAGGGACACAATGTCTCGTTCCCTCCCTCAGGGAATGGAGGCTACAACAGTAACCGTGACATTCCCCTTCTGTCACTCACTCGACACCTAGCAACCAGATGGAACACCCTAGCAACCATGGATTAACACCAATATCTCTGCACCAGAACATCCTACTGTCATGGGGGTTGCCTCTTTCAACTAGGGGCAGTTGGTGGGACATCGTGTTGATACATTTTGCCATGGAAGCACCACTCACATTTTCTTCAGGAAATGTACCTATCTAGTTTATTTGTTACTTGGTTGCTAGGCTTACCCCATCTGGTTGAGGTTACCAGGGTGATACTTATCATGTCTCCTTTCCATCCTGAGTTAAATAAGTCAACCTGGAAGTCAATTTCAATTTAAAGTACTTTATTGGCTCTATGATGTTCTGGTGCAGAGATATGTGATTTGTTACTTGGTAACTGCTTAGCAACCAGATGGGGTTACACTAGCAACCAATGGTTTGACATAAGGAGATAGTTTGCCTAGACTGTGATTCGTAAATTCGGTAGTCAAATCTAGTTTCTTCCACTTACGTGTCCTAGCTAAAGTCAACTCATTTCTTTCTTTCAGAGATTTTGAAAGTATGATTCATGCCTTTGGCTTATTCCTATATAGAGATTCTTACAGTAGTCAAGTCTAGATGAAACAGTCATCTCTTGCATGGTTACCAATGGTTTAGAATGCTGCTGCCAGGCTTTTGACAGGTGCACGCAAACATGAACATACAACCCATATTTTTTTAACGTACAATGCCAATTCGCTACAGGATTTAATTAAAATCATTACTCTTTGTTTTTGTGTCCTTAGATGGTTTATCCCTTTCATGTTTTTCTGATCTATGGTCTGCTCACCAACCTGGAAGATAGCTTAGGTCCTCTGACCAGAGGCTCTTAAGTGTCCCCAGGTGCAAATTGAAACTGAAAGGTGATTGTGCCTTTACGGTAGTGGCTCCTAAGCTGTGGAACTGCTTAACTACATTCATTAGAACTGCCCATACAGTACATGATTTTAAATCAAAATAAAAAGTCATTTATTTTCAATAGCTTTTAATCTATTTTAGATGTATATATTTTCTTTAACTGATCTTTCATTATGTATTTATTTAGTTTGTATTCATATTATGCTTGTATTTATAAAAATATGTATTATTATTTTGTTTTGTAATGATTATACATTACTTTGGTCAACTGTTGTTGTTTTTTTAAAATTTAGCTATATAAATAATCCAACATTGGCATTGACTAATATGAGGCAAATACTTGTTCTCTGTATCTGTGTCATCATTTCATATATCCGAGTATGAGTGCATTAATATTATGATGTGGTTGCACATTTGTGCATAGTGCTTCTAAGACAAGTTTGAAAACATGAGAAACATTTTAATGCGTTTAAACCATTTAAAATATATTTTTTAAATCCACCTTTACCTGATAAATGTGGATTCTCTCATGTGCACACGCCTTCTCGCTCTCCCTCCGGTCTGTGTGGTGCGAGAGCTTGCATTCCAAAGCGATTGCCAGTCATCCAAGTTTTTTTTTAATGATTAGCATATTTTTTTTATTTGAACACAGAAAAGCAAGACATAAATACACAAAATCAAAATTGAACTCCCACTTCCACCCCTTCCCATCCCCAACCCCACCCGACCCTCAACAAACACCCCTGTGGTCGCACATGAGCACATATAAAAGAAAGAAAAAAACAAAACAAAGAAACAAAATATATAAAAATCACACACATCAACAACTACCTCTCTATCTCCACTGTTCCACCCTGAGAACCCTCCAAGAACACACAAGTATCTGCCCCATTTCCCAACAAACAAATCCAAATTCCCCAGTCTTCTATATAACCCTTCTTTGAGAGCCACCACCCTCCCCATCTCCGAGCACCACTCCTGAAATCGAGGTGCTCCAGCCAACTTCCAACCGCTCAAATTTACCTGTCTGGTGACCCAATCCTCCACATGTTTATTCCACACATTGATGACTGCACCATCTCACAAAATACAGAGTCACATACACAGTTCTGAACCCTCAACCTGGATCTTAACACACCCCAAAAAACATGGGTTGAGCCTGCATCCTCCAACTGGCATCGCCAGCAGGTAGGTATGTCTTTAAAACCAAGCCTATGCAATCAAGAGGGAGTCCAATAGAATCTATGTAAAATCTTGAAATGTATGCAAGGTGAACCCTTGCTTCTCTAGATACAGACTTGGCATTTTTTAGAATCCTAGCCCACACTCTCTCCTCCAATACCAAGTTTAAATCTTTCTCCCATAATCTCTTGATAGAAGTTAGAGCTCCATCCCCCAGACTCTGAATTAACAGGGAGTAATGCACTACTGCTTTTATCAATACATAATTTTGGGTTCAGCCATATGTTTGAGGCAACATTTAAATTAATGTCCGTTTAGTGGGGTCAGAGAAACTTCTTCCCTTCTTATCGTCACTACAAATGGTTCCAGGGGAAGACAGAAGAATAATGGAAAAAGAGGACAACCCTGCTGGGTACCCCTATCCAGTACAAAATAATCTGAATTGAATCCATTTGTTTGTACCGTCGCTACCGGTGTCTATAAAGTAATTTAATACATTAAATAAATGTATTCCCAAACCCATATATTTGATCATTCGCAACTGAACACATAATATTGATGAAACACCTAATGTTATCAGAAGAGCTGCGGACCTGAAAAACCCCACCTGAACTATATGTATAAGTGTCATGATCCCCGATTGTCTGCCCCGTGTTTCTCTTGTCACTTGTCTTGAACTACAATTCCCACAATTCCCGGCCCTCATCACTGCCAGCACTTTGTCATTGTCCTCACCTGATTGTCGTTTAGTCCTCAGTACCCCTCTGTATTTAAACCCTGGTTGTTTGGTCAGTCATTGTCGATCGTTGTTTGTGGATGTCTGGAAGTAGTAGTCTTGCCTTGTTTACCCAGTTAATGTACCCTTTGGATGTTTTCATGTTTTGGTTTCTTTTTTCCCATCGTGGACGTTTCCTTTGTTCCTGTCTGATTGTTTTTTCACTCTGTTCAATAAAAACCCGCAATTAGATCCTCACTCCTCGTCTGCCTCCTCCTACTTACGTTACAATAAGAGATGTCATAACTTTACTTATTCGGTAAACCAAATGTTTTGACAATATTTTAATATCTAGCTGGATCACTCGCTTGGTTCTTTGTCTTTTTAAAGAATCAGACTGATCCAGGCTTACATCATGGTTGGCAGAAGCTTTCCATTCTTTAAAAAATACTGTATAAGCTTCTAACAAAAGTGGAGCCAGTGCTGTAGCATAAGATCTAAAGTACTCCGCGGCAAAGCCACCTGGCCCCTTAATTACCTTGCCAAGCTCCTCCAAGGTTATCTCAGAATCAATAGAATTCTGTTGCTCAATCGTCAGTTTAGGGAGTTCTAATGGTTCCACAAAGTTCCTAATATCTTCATCCCTAGATGAAGACGTGAACTATAAAGATCAAGATAGAATACTTTAAAATTATTAATATCAATGGTCGAGGTAAAGATTTCACAACCAGAAGATTTCACTGAGGGAATGGTAGAAAAAGACTCTCTCTGCTTTATATATCTAGCCAAAGCGTCCCTGCTTTGTCCCCTGACACAAAGTATGATTGTCTTGCCCTAAATAACCAAAACTCCTCCTTCCTTGTCAGAATAGAATTATATATGTATTTCATTAGGGTAAATACTCTGAGGCCATCAGATGACATGCAGCACTTCAGCTCTGTCTCGGTACTTTTAATATTCCCTTTCAACTCCACGAATTCTCGTGCTTCGGATTTTTTGGTGAATGAGATCCGACCCCTAAGAACTGCCTTAAGTGCCTCCCAAGCCACATCCACAGAGGATACTGAGGACATGTTGGTCTACATATAAACATTGATTTCAGCCTTTAACATTTGTTGGAAATTAGGATTTTGTAAAAGGGATACTTTAAGCACCAACTTTAAAGCACCAGCCAACCAGAGATGGGACCAAGTCACACATGTGCAAGTCTCAAGTAAGTCTCAAGTCTTCACCTTCAAGTCTCAAGTAAGTCCCAAGTATTTTTTTCTTGGGCAAGTCAAGTCAAGTCAAGTCACAGGTTATGTCAAGTCAAGTCCAAGTCAAGTCACAGGCTATGTCAAGTCAAGTCCAAGTCAAGTCACCTTATTATTGTAATTTTACCTGCAGAATCTGATCATAATAAAGTGAAAAGACAAGATATAAGTAACTGTCAGTAAATTACAATACTCATGTTCAGTAAAATACATCATGGAATCAAACAAAATTGTAACTTCATAAAATTATTTATTTCTCACTTCTGCCAACAGTGTTTGAAATATTTTAAATTTTCAACATTGAGTCCATAAAACATATAACAGCTTAACATCCAACAGACTCCTCTCTGAACACCTCCCTCTCTCTCTCTCAAACACAGTTACATACATTAAACTTTGTTACATTTCTCCTCTCTCTCACACACACACTCTCTCTCTCACACACTCTCTCTCTCACACACACTCTCTCTCACACACACTCTCTCTCACACACACTCTCTCTCACACACACTCTCTCTCTCACACACTCTCTCTCTCACACACTCTCTCTCTCACACTCTCTCTCTCTCTCACACACTCTCTCTCTCTCTCTCACACACTCTCTCTCCCACACTCTCTCTCTCTCACACACCCACTCACACACACTCTCTCCCACACCCACACTCACTCACTCACTCACTCTCGCGCTCACACACACACACACACTCACTCTCTCACACACTCTCTCTCTCCCACACTCCCACACCCACACTCACTCACTCACTCACACACACACACACACTCACTCACTCTCGCGCTCTCACACTCCCACACACACTCAGAGTATATCCATAAGCCTATTTTTGCAATGTCTGTGAGTGGGAAACGTTGAGGTACCAGCGCGCGTGAACGTCATGGCAGCGTACAAAACAAAGTACCTCGCAGCGGAAACACTTAAATGCGCGTAACTAACGTAAATCAAGCAGGCTAGTATGCAGCATAAGCCACGAAGTGTTGGCGAAATAAAAAATTAATGGACAGATTTTTTTTTCCAGAAAACTTCTTGCACAAAATAAATTCAAGCACTTTCAAGGACCTGTATATGTATGTTTATTTTCAAGAACTTTCCAGGGCCTTGAATTTTATTTTTCAGATTCACAAACTTTCAAGGATTTCAAGGACCCGTGGGAACCCTGCTATTATTACATTAGCTAACTACCAACTAACCAGATAAAATTAACAAATTGACAAGCACTTACTGGGCAGAATGGCTCTTCAAATGGCGGACCGAAATTGGAGGTTGTCGTCTGGCTGTCCGCGATCTTAACGTTGCATGTCTTGCAAAGCGCTGTTCGTCTTTTACCATCTTGATAATCATTTTTGAAGCCGAAAACGATGACCCTCGGTAACGTTACCCCTCCGGTTGACATGTTGATGGGTTATCTGATCTAAGTGGGCGTGGTGTGCGTAAGGTACGAGAGGGCATGGCTGATGATAGCCTATAGTGTCGTGATCCAGTCATGACAAAACTATTCTCAGCCTGCGCTCCAGCTGGATCAACTTTATTTTTTAAAATAATTTATATATTTTATATTCAAACTGAAAACATGATGTGATTAACACTCAAGTCATTCAAGTCTTCGTCTCTCAAGTCAAGTCAAGTCCCGAGTCTTTAACTTCCAAGTCCGAGTCAAGTCTCAAGTATTTTATTTTTTGTCAAGTCAAGTCACAAGTCATAAAAATAGCGACTCGAGTCGACTCGAGTCCAAGTCACCAAGTCACAAGTCCCCATGTCTGCAGCCAACATACTGGCTGGTGTTTTTGACATTTCCAACCTGTCCCTCTCCCTGTCTGTAGTCCCCATATGCTTCAAAATGTCCACCATTGTGCCAGTGTAACAGGGTTAAAAAGGTGTTTCCACTTGCCTAGTCTATTATAAGTGTATGGGCCTTTAATTATAATCGACCCGCACTCTCTGTTCATTGGCTGGTGTCATGTTGAGAACTGGTTCCGGTTAGGTCATTCATTTTTCGGCAGTCAAGAGAGTGTTTGTGGTGGGTGAGTGCTCTCCTTTTTCTTTTTCTTTTTTTTTGCTGTTCTTATATTTTGACATGTTTGATAATGTATTTTGCTTTCTTGCTGCCAAATCATATTGTAATGGTTAATGTGCATCCTTCATTATAGAATATTTTGTAATAATGCTGTGAAACTGATCACCACATTTGAATGTGTTTTAACAGGTACAGGTTATACTATATACTTACTGAAAAAGTTCAGATATTAATTTTCGCAACAACCGCTCCACTGATGATGCCATTGCATCTACAATACACACTGCTCTCTCCCACCTGGAAAAAGTTTGTAGACTATAGCTCAGCATTCAACAACATAGTGCCCTCCAAGCTTGACGTGAAACTCTGGGCTCTGGGCTTAAACAACTTGCTGTGCAGCTGGATCCTGGAATTCCTGTCAGGCAGATGTCAGGTGGTTAGAATGGGCAGCAACATCTCCTCATCACTGACCCTCAACACTGGAGCCCCGCAGGGCTGTGTTTTCAGCCCACTCCTGTATTCCCTGTACACACATGACTGTGTGGCATCACATAGCTCCAATGCCATCAAGTTTGCTGACGATACGACGGTGGTAGGTCCGATCACTGACAATGATGAAACAGCCTACAGAGAGGAGGTGCACATTCTGACACGCTGGTGTCAGGAGCTCAACCTCTCCCTCAACGTCAGTAAAACCAAGGAGCTTGTAGTGGACTTCAGGAAGAAAGACAGAGAACACAGCCCCATCACCGTTAATGGAGCACCGGTGGAGAGAGTCAGCAGTTTCAAGTTCCTCTGTGTCCACATTACTGAGGAACTCAAATGGTCCGTAGACACTGAGGCCGTTGTGGAGAAGGCTCACCAGCGCCTCTTCTTCCTGAGATGGCTGAGGAAGTTTGGAATGATCCACCACATCCTCACACGGTTCTACACCAGCACTGTAGAGAGCATCCTGACTGGCTGCATCACCGCTTGGTACAGCAATAGCACTGCCCACAACCGCAAGCCTGCAAAGGGTGGTGTGAACACATCATTGGAGGTGAGCTTCCCTCCCTCCAGGACATACTGTATATAACAGGCGGTGTGTAAAAAAAGCTTGGAGTTATCAATTATAATACAAACTCCATCCAATAGATGGAATAAACACAAAGAGCATGTAGATTTCGCCACACAACTGGCCCGAACTCCAGCCTGTAGCAGATCCCGCACAAAAAGATTTTACAGTCAAACGAATGTTCAGTGAGCCAGCTGTTCATGAGTGCAGTAGATGACCTAATCCTTCCAATGTCCTGCAAAGAATACTCCACAAAACAAACTCCAGCCAATAGGAGGCATAAACACAAAGAAGGTGCTGATTCACCTGCACTCTGTCCTGAAGGAGTGCCATCCCACAAAACAAACTCCTGCCACCAGGAGGAACCAGCACAAAAATAAACAAATGGTGCCCAGTTTCCTTGGGCTGTCAAGTAAATGTTCAACGAGTCAGGTCCACTAGACTGCAAAGCGAGAGCCACACAATGACTTACTCATTCCATAGGCTTTATGAAGGACATTTCTTGTTGGGGACAAGTAAATATTTTGTGGGCACCCATAGCATCTATTCTCAACCTGGCCAGGAACTTCAGTGCAAAGCAAACCTCCATCAATAAAAAACTTTCTTGAAGGAGTGTTATTTCACAAAAGACTCCAGCAGCTAGGCAGAACCAACACAAAGAGAAACAAAAAGGTGCCCAGCTTCCTCAGACAGTAAAGCGAGTGTTCAGTGTGTCAGGCCAACTAGGCAGCAACATGAAAATCACCAAATGGCTTACTCACCCCATCATTTCTCTGAAGGACAATACTTGCTGTGGGCTTTAAATATTTTGTGGCCATCCTTAGTATTTATTCTCAATTTGGCCAGAAACGTCAATGCAAAAGAGATCTTCCATTGATGTAAGAGTTTCTTGCATTCTTTGAATCTATCACGTTTCTCTCTTGTCAAATTCACAAAGTCTGGGAACAAGAAAATGTTGTGGTTCTTCCAAGAAAGCCTTCCTTTACTCCTCACCTCGCATAACATGAGATCTTTATTGGATGATCTCAGAGATTTGGCCAGAATTGATCGGGGCCTGTCTCCTTCCGTGGATCTCCGAGCCAGAACTCTGTGAGCTCGCTCGATTTCCAGCTTATGTCCTATTATGTTGAGCAGACTTGGAAAGAGCTCATCTAGGAATTTTACCATATCTGAGCCTTATGCTCAGGAATACCTTATGCTCAGGAATTTCAACAATTCGGATGTTGTTTCGCCAATTACGATTCTCAAGGCCTTCAGCTTTTCCTGAATGCGTTCCAAATTTACTTACTGGTCGCTAGCAGATAGTTTACTCATAAACTCATAGTTTACATAAACTCATAGTTTACACCAAACTTATTATTTATTGTAAATCATAATTAGCAGATAGGCAGTCAATTCATTTAGTGATGAACTGTTTTCTCACAAAAAGCAGTTTATTCTACGTAGTGATTCATCTTTTCCATAGACATCCATTCAAAAAGAACTGCGTCTTGTTTCCTCACCAATGTACGCTGATAGAATGTCTATGGGGCCGCCACTTTACACTATTCTATGCTAATCTTGAAAGCTCAACTTTCAGAAGGGTTCTGCTTGCTCCAGACGGTCATTGTTGCCATAAACACAGCAACTCCAAAAATCATGTTACGTGTAAAGACGAAGCTGGAAAAGTGATGGGGGTTACTGTCTGTTACTTTACTTCAGCCCAATAACAACACAGTAAAAAGCAATATAACAGATGTCAAACTTAGTCAGGCCCAATGCAACAAACCGAGAACAATCAATCCCTACTAAATCTGCACTGTCCTCTCCGTTAATGTACAGAACAATATGGATAAAATAACAAAGATAAAGCATGAATAATGTGTACATGTTAGCTTGGATACTTTTAAACATAAGCTAGACCCTATTAAAACGGTCCTGAATTGTCATTTCTAATGATTGAAAATGCTAATATTGGCAATTTAAATATCAAATCCATATAGAATGACATACGTTTACAAACACAAAATTTCTCATATCGGTACTCCGTATCAGGCCGATACCCAAAACTCGGCCTTCAAAAATTGTAATCGGTGCAGTTTTTAAAGGGGATACAAGGCACTGAAGCAACCGTATCATTTACAGGTGAAACACGAAAAATTAGAATATCGTGCAAAAGTTCATTAATTTCAGTAATTCAACTTAAAAGGTGAAACTAATATATTATATAGACTCATTACAAGCAAAGTAAGATATTTCAAGCCTTTATTTGATATAATTTTGATGATTATGGCTTACAGCTTATGAAAACCCCAAATTCAGAATCTCAGAAAATTAGAATATTACATGAAATCAATAAAAAAAGGATTTTAAATACAGAAATGTCGGCCCTCTGAAAAGTATAATCATGCATATGTACTCAGTACTTGGTTTGGGCCCCTTTTGCATTAATTACTGCCTCAATGCGGCGTGGCATGGATGCTATCAGCCTGTGGCACTGCTGAGGTGTTATGGAAGACCAAGATGCTTCAATAGCGGCCTTCAGCTCTTCTGCATTGTTTGGTCTCATGTCTCTCATCTTTCTCTTGGCAATGCCCCATAGATTCTCTATGGGGTTCAGGTCAGGCGAGTTTGCAGGCCAATCAAGCACAGTAATACCATGGTCATTGAACCAGGTTTTGGTACTTTTGGCAGTGTGGGCAGGTGCCAAGTCCTGCTGGAAAATGAAGTCAGCATCTCCATAAAGCTTGTCTGCTGAAGGAAGCATGAAGTGCTCTAAAATGTCCCGGTAGACGGCTGCATTGACTCTGGACTTAATAAAGCACAGTGAACCAACACCAGCCGATGACATGGCTCCCCAAACCAACACAGACTGTGGAAACTTCACACTGGACTTCAAGCATCTTGGATTATGTGCCTCTCCATTCTTCCTCCAGACTCTGGGACCTTGGTTTCCAAATGAGATGCAAAATTTGCTCTCATCAGAAAAGAGGACTTTGGACCACTGAGCAACAGACCAGTTCTTTTTTTCTTTAGCCCAGGTAAGACGTTTGACATTTGAAGCCCATGTCCAGGACCCGTCTGTGTGTGGTGGCTCTTGATGCAGTAACTCCAGCCTCAGTCCACTCCTTGTGAAGCTCCCCCACACATTTGAATGGCCTTGTCCTGACAATCCTATCCAGGCTACGGTCATCCCTGCTGCTTGTGCACCTTTTTCTTCCACACTTTTCCCTTCCACTTAACTTTCTATTAATGTGCTTTGATACAGCACTTTGAGAACATCCAACTTCTTTTGCAATTACCTTTTGAGGATTTCCTCCTTGTGGAGGGTGTCAATGATGGTTTTCTGCACAACTGTCAGGTCAGCAGTCTTCCCCATGATTGTGAATTCAACTGAACCAGACTGAGAGACCATTTAAAGGCTCAGGAACCCTTTGCAGGTGTTTTGGATTAATTAGCTGATTAGAGTGTGACACTTTGAGCCTACAATACTGAACCTTTTCACAATATTCTAATTTTCTGAGATTCTGAATTTGGGGTTTTCATAAGCTGTAAGCCATAATCATCAAAATTATATCAAATAAAGGCTTGAAATATCTTACTTTGCTTGTAATGAGTCTATATAATATATTAGTTTCACCTTTTAAGTTGAATTACTGAAATTAATGAACTTTTGCACGATATTCAAATTTTTCGAGTTTCACCTGTACATGACACATTCCAAGATGGCAGCTTCTTATGTCTGTTGGTGTTTGTCTTCTTGTCTATTTTAATTGATTTAGCACTTTAGATTTTGATTTAGATTTAGACACTGATTTTGATTTAACATTTTATTTGCATTTTATGTCTCATTTTGAAAAGTCAAACCTATTAGGAAGTTTGATAGACACCAATGTTTATAGGTATGCAGCACCGTTTGATTGGAATTCTCTTCAAGAGAAACTGAAATGATAAAACTTGTAAATCAGCTTGATGATGAATCAATGACTTGTAAATGTTTTAGTATTGTAAATGTCTGCTTTCGGTTTGTAGTTTTTCTTTTTTATTTAAATTAGGCTGTGTATTTCTTTTGACTTATTTGCTGTCCATCTTGGCCAGGACACTCCTGTAAAAGAGATTTTTAACCTCAGAGAGGTTAATTCATTAAGAATAAAAGGGGTTAATAAAGGTTATAACATGTCGTGAACCCATATGAGGCATTTCATGCAAATGAAATACGTACACATCCTCACTGCCGGTTCAGGATTTCTTCCTCGGCTTACTTCAATGTTTAGTGTTGTTAGTTAAAATATCTTTATGTGCTTTAGCACTACCAGTTGCTCTGGTTCTGGTAACTGCAATGGCTTCTGACACATGATCTAAAGCTTATATATTATTGGTCAGATCGCCGTGCGATTTGCCGTAAATGTTTATTCCAGGTGAGAATGGTTTGTTAGGAATCTCATTTCGATTCAAAATGTTTAGAAAGACACATAAACGAATAACAAAATAAACCACACACACACACAAAGAAAAAACAAATATTAACCGAAAAGAAAAAACTAAAATATACAGCAACTCCATTTACCCAAATGCTAGAGAGAAAAGGTGCACTTTCGACATTTAAAAATATTTAAAGTTGAAGCTAATTTTATGTGGAGCGGTAATTAATTCAAGCGCATCGGGGCAGCTACTGCAAATCAGAATCAGAATCAGAATCAGCTTTATTGCCAGGTATGTGTACACATACGAGGACTTTGACTCAGGATTGTACATTGCTCACGATGTGCTTACTCATACAAAAATACAATAACACAATAATAAAATAAAATCAGACACAGGCTACAGTGTAGACAACACAAACATACACACTATGAACAAAAACAATATAGACATATGGACAAATAGTGCAGAGATCAGAGTGCAAAGGATGCAGGAGTAAAGTTATTATTATCATTATTATGTACATGTCGGAGGTGGATGTGATATACAGGTACACATACATGCATACATGTACACAGTGTGATGAAGCATAGTGCAAAGGATGCTGGAATAAATAGTATAGGTATTTTGTGCAGGAGTTGTGACTTGAGGTAGGTGGATTGGTATACAGTATATACAATATGACAATATAACAATATGAACAGTATGAACAGCTCTGAAATAGAGAATGATTAATAAAATTAAGTCGTAACCAGTAAACAGGTGGCTGATTAGTTACTGGGTTATTGCACAGGAATTGTTCCTGACACTGTAAGTCAGGAACGGCTGTGAGCGGCGCACATGCCTGCGGAACCAATCAAGCCCGGGGAAGCATAGTGGACCTCCGTGCGTCAGGCTCAGACCCGTAGGTGGCGGTCCAGGCGAGTTATCCACATCAGACGCTGCTGTAATGCTCTCCGATGCAGCGGTGATGTCGTCATCCTGACCAATATTGACTGAATAACTTCTATTTGACAAAAAAGACTTGAACCATTTAAGAGTAGTACCTTGAATTCCCACCACCTCTTCAAGGCGGGAGATAAGGATCCCATGATCTATAGTATCAAATGCTGCACTAAGGTCTAAACGCATAAGGATCACAGAGTGTCCTGAATCAATTAATAAAAAGATGTCATTAACTACTTTTAACAAAGCTGATTCTGTAATATGTTGAGCTTTAAATCCCGACTGGAATGCCTCATAAAAAAAGTTTCTTGGACCAAAATTCTGTTTTTAAGGCTCTAGAGAAAGTCGCTCTTAGCCAATTGCAATTTAGAAATCAGTCAAAAGTTTGCTTTCTAAACCGTTTGAACCATGTTTTGTTTTTTAAGAAGAGGCTGCACTACACTTTAAGGTACAGTGGCACTAATCCTATTTTAAGACTACTATTAATTATAGCCAGGATACTAAGCCCAATAATGTCAAAAACCTTTTTGAAAAGCCTAGATGGTAGCACATCATAGGGACAATTAGTTAGATTCATTTGGCCAGACAAAGGATAGAAACTGGTTCAAATTTATTAAAAACAGCAGGACATTTAAAAAGGTTTGATGAGTCATAAGTAAAATGCTAAATTTATATATTTTTTAAATTAAGAAAATGCTCACAGGTATCATAGGATGCATCAGAATAAATAAGGGGTGATAAATAAATACTAATAAAACAGGCTGGAATAATAGATATTTATTCATTTTAATATATTATATATATGTTGAAACTTACAACGCATCCTGAAAACGGCACCGTCTGATCGGTTTCATGCTGAAGAGCCACTTAAAAGTACGTTTATTTCCACTCTCATAAATGTAAACGAGTATAAATGCCAACACCATCATATATGTCGAAAGGATTAATGCCTGTCAGCCAAAACATGAGCTCATTGATGTCATTAAATGAGTCTGCTTTTTTTCCCATCCGTTACTCTTGGTTGGAGTCTGCCGTAAATATTACGTTTATACGTAGCGTTCCCCTTCTGTCGCTCTCTTGACGTTGTGTCGGAGAAGCGACACTAGGGGTCTCTCTTGACCGCCGAAATATGCCTCTGACTTATGAAAAAAGGCCAATGAGAAGTTGGCAGACAGTATTTCCAAACCCCGCCCCCGGACATACGGGTATTTAGGCGGGCAAATACGGGAGTTCATTCAGAAAATTTCTCCGGAGCCGATGGTAGTGCATGCAGTCTGCTGCGAGTCACACACACCAGTTCCTGCTTTTTCCTCTGACGATCTGCATGCTGTTGGATTGACGGCACACAACAGCGGCTTTCTCCTTCTTGCACGGCTGTGCATTGTTGCCCCTGGGCGCTTCGACAGCGCAGACAACTCGAAAGAGTTATTCTATAAAGAGTGATTTTATTTAAGTAATCTCCTCTACAAAGAGCAAAACACAGCGGCATTGAACGTCCTTTTCAGGACGCGTTTTTTTCAAGACGTTTTTCTGCCCCTGTGTAGTTTCTGGATGCGGTTGATTTCTCCCCACCTCTGACGGTCATAAAAGCTGCCTCGCATACCTGGGCTGCGATCACACGCAGGCAGCGTTTTTATGAATGGTCTATGTTTTCAGTGCGAGAACATAGCCATGACAGCATTGCGGTCTCGGCTTTCTTTTGTAAAGAGAGAAAGCCACTTCAGCTGCCCCCCCCGCGCCTCGACTCATTCCTACGGGATTGGGCCAGGCGCCGCGGGCAATGAAGACGATCTGGAGATAATGACGGGCTCCGTTTCGCCGGGTAAAATCCCCTCGAAACCCCCCACCTCACCAGCACGCTTGCTTGTTTCCGTCCGAGCTTGGGATGTGCATTCTCTCCAATGGGTCATGTTCTCAGTGTGAGAACATATCCCTGGCAGCGTTGCGATCTCTGCTTTCTCTTGTAAAGAGAGAAAGCCACTTCAGCCGCCCCCCGCGCCTCGACTCATTCCTACGGGATTGGGCCAGGCGCCGCGGGCGATGAAGACAATTTGGGGATAATGACGGGCTCCGTTTCACTGGCTAAATTCCCTTGAAACCTCCCGCCTCCCCGGCATGCTTGCTTGCTTCCCCCGAGCTCGGGATGAGCCCGCTTCCCCCGCTTAACGGCCGGCCGTCCGGTCCCTTGAGCTCCCGGACATTGGATGACAACATCACCACTGCATTGGAGAGCATTACAGCAGCGTCTGATGTGGATAACTCGCCTGGACTGCCACCTACGGGTCTGCTCGCCCAGTCTGAGCCTGACGCACGGAGGTCCGCTATGCATCCCCGGGCTTCATTGGTTCTGCAGGCATGTGCGCTGCTCACAGCCGCACATGCGCATGTCAGCACGTCTCACCAACGAGCGTGCGCCGTCGGTGCTGAAATGCCTCCCTTCCTTCAAGCCAGGCACAATGGTCCCTTTAAAAATTTTCCAAAGGCTCCTGGGGTATATGGCATCCTCCACGGCGGTCACGCCACTGGGGTTGATGCATATGAGACCACTTCAGCACTGGCTTCAGACTCGAGTCCCGAGACGAGCATGACACTGCGGCACGCACCGTGTGATGATCACCACCGCCTGCCACCAGACACTCAAACCCTGAACAGACCTCTGCTTTTTGCGAGCAGGAGTACCCTTGCACAGGTGTCCCGACACGTCCTGGTCATGACCGACGCCTCCAGAATGGGGTGGGGGTGCCATGTGCAACAGGCACGCAGCTGCGGGCCATTGGAAAGGGGCCCCATTGCGCTGGCACATCAACTGTCTAGAGTTGCTGACTGTTTCTTTGCCCTGAGGAAGTTTCTCCCCCTAGTTCGGGACAAACATGTCATAGTCAGGTCAGACAGCACCGCAGTGGTAGCGTACATAAATCGCCAAGGCGGAGTGCACTCCCACCACGTCACGACTTGCCTGTCGTCTCCTCCTTTGGAGCCAGCAGCGACTCACAGGTGCTGTGCAAGGTCAGGGAGGATGAAGAGCAATTCACCTTAGTGGCTCCCTATTGGCCCACTCGGACTTGGTTCTCGGACCTGACGCTTCTCGCAACAGCCCCTCCCTGGCGAATTCCCCTGAGGAAGGACCTTCTTTCTCAGGGACGGGGCACGCTCTGGCATCCGCATCCAGACCTCTGGAACCTCCACGTCTGGCCCTTGGACAGGATGTGGAAGATCTAGCCGGTCTACCATCTACCGTCATAGACACGATCAACCAAGCCAGAGCCCCTTCTACCAGGTATCTTTACGCCCTAAAGTGGCGCATGTTTGCAAATTGGTGTTCTTCCCGAGCTGAAGACCCACAGAGGTGCACAGTTAGGTCAGTGCTTTTGTTTTTACAGGAGAGGCTGTCCCCTTCCACCCTCAAGGTGTATGTCGCCACCATCGCGGCTCACCACGATACAGTAGACGGCAAGTCTCTGGGTAAGCATGACTTAATTATCAGGTTCCTAAGAGGCGCTCGGAGATTAAATCCCTCCCGGCCAAGCCTGTTCCCCTCCTGGGTCTCTCAGTGGTCCTCACGGGCCTCCACAGACCCCCCTTCGAGCTGCTAGACTCAGCTGGACTCAGGGCCCTCTCTCTCAAAACGGCCCTGCTGTTGCACTCGCCTCCATCAAGAGGGTCGGGGACTGCAAGCATTCTCTGTCAGCGACACTGGCTTGGTTCAGTCCGGCAGACACATATGTGATCCTAAGACCGCGACTGGGCTACGTGCCCAAGGTTCCTACCACGCCCTTCAGAAGATCAGGTAGTGAGCCTGCAAGTTTTGCGTACCTATTTGGACTGCACGCAGAGCTCTAGACGTTCTAAGCAGCTCTTTGTCTGCTTCGGGGGACAGCAGAAAGGGAATGCTGTCTCCAAACAGAGGCTCGCCCACTGGGTTGTCGATGCCATTTCATTGGCTTATCACCTCACCTCCCTCAGCCGAGGTAAAACCGTGCACCTATTTCTCCCAGGAGACCCCATCTCTCGGATCCCTGGATGATTCTTCCCTAGCCCTCATGGGTCCACAGTTCAGTGGAGGAACTCACCGACCCAATCCACTACGGGTACTTAATCTACCCTGTACTGGAATAGGTGCTCCACAGGTCAAGGCCTCCTATGCGGACTCCCCCTGTGTGTATTTTTCGCGGTCCCCTTGCGAGTGGACTCCCGTGTCTCCCTTAGGCAGTCCCAGCTGCCTCAGTCGCCGTGCTGTAGGAACTCCCCCCTCTCCGAGGCTGGATCTACCACATCCCAAGTGGGTGATTGCAGAACCAATGCAATCTAAGACAGCAGCTGTCTGCAATGATAACCACAAATTTGTTCTTGTTCGGCATGGTTAGGAAAACCATTACAGACCAAGGGAAGGAGTTTGTCAACAAGGTGAAGTTTTGTAAAGGTTTAATTGTGTTTTTCCCCCTACTCTAGTCTCTACATATATGTTGTTGTCTACAATTACTCGAGTCTTGCAAATTTAACTGATGATCCCTCTACAGCTCAACAACAGCATTTTCAGTACGCTGAAAATCAAAAATTTTGTCTCCAGTGCTTACCATCCCCAGGTCAATGGACAGGTAACCTTTTAGATATCTGTCTTGTCTATTGTTGTCTTGTGGTTATTCGTCAACTTTATAAATGCATTGATATGTACAGGATGAAAGAACCAATCAGAATATCAAGCGTACTCTCAGGAAGTATGTGAATGACAACCATAATGACTGGGATCTCCACCTTCCTGCTGTGGTATATGGAATCAACACTGCAAAGCAGGTTGTGTCTTAAAATGCTTACATATTATATTCTCTGAGCTCTTGTTGTCACTGTTATACTGAACATTTTGTATGTTTCTGAGTCTGTGTGTGCCCAGAGTGTCACTATCACTTTAGCATTCTCTGCCTCAGTAGATAACATCACCAGGAAAAGATTAGACAATGGAGGTGACTCAGTGTGACCTACATAAACTGGGTTGGGTGACTACCACCCTCTCCTGTCAGAGATGGGATACTTAAAAACCTATGCTTGGCCTCTCTAGTTAGGGAAACAATTGAATTTTCATATGAAGCCATGCTCCCTTTCTCTTCATTACATAGTAATGAATAAATCTTGTTCCTTATTGTTCTACCTTGGTCTGACTGAGACTCCATTGATCTGTTGGTTTCAAAAATAAATCCCATCAAGAGAAGAGACCAGAGAATTCTGTTTTTGTTTTCAATGAGTTTACATTTTTGGGTACTGTTTTTTTTTTTTTTTTAGGTTCTTCGCAACATAGAGAGAGCTCAGAGCATGCAACAAAAGTAATTCCAAAATCACAAGCGCAAGTATGTCCGAGTATGTTCTGTTCAGGCCGGTGATGATGTTCTGCTCTCATGGGACCCCAAGAAATAAACGGACAGGAGACACATTTACAAGTCAGCACCAAGGACCATATACTGTAGCCAGCATCACTTCCAAAGGAGTATCCACTATTGTGAAAGTCTTGACACACTGACCCTCTGGCAAGTTGAAACTGAGGACATACTACAGATTGAAAAGTAAGAATGTTGAATAAAAAAGTTTAAAATTAAATGCTATATTCAGAAAAAATTTATATTTGTATGTAATTCCTGTTGTTATTAATTGTCATGTATTTGTGTATCATCAGATGGACCAACTGTGAGTATGTTTCTCCAGGATCACTGTTACTCAACATTGACATTGCAGGTAGAGCATCCATATGCTGGGGCGGCTGTGGCTAATTTGGTAGAGCAGGTCGGCCACTAATCGCAGGGTCCAGATGCCGAAGTGTCCTTGGGCAAGACACTGAACCCCAAGTTGTCTCCCAATGGCAGGCTAGCGCCATACATAGCAGCTCTGCTGCCATTGGTGTATGAATGGGTGAATGAGACGCAGTGTAAATCGCTTTGAATACCGTTAAGGCTTAAAAAGGCGCTATATAAGTGCAGACCATTTACCATGCTTGTTCAGGTGCAAAGTGGGAAAGGGACTTAGGCCCTATTCAAGATGAACTGGTAAGCATTCTGTCTATTTAGTGACACTTTGCATATTTAAATGATAACCATTACTTAATCTGGTCAAAATGTATTTATTTTTAGACAAAAATCGGCCATCAGGAGAACTGATCGTAAAGCAAGGCAGATTCTGCCTCACACAAGATGGCTTCTGGAGCCTGGGTTTATGCCGTTGCATGGAATCTAATGTGTGTATGTTTAGTGTCTTAGTTTACTGCATAAAAAATAATTCCCAGATAATGCATCATTTTACATATGGTAGCTTTCGCAGGGATGTAATCGTTCTGTAATTAATTTCAGATCGTAAATGCTTGTGGAAGAAGTTGCGCGATGACATCTACTTCATACTATTATATCTTCTTTTAAAAGTATTTATTTTGATGCATGTATGTTTAATAACTTATAATGTCCTTTCCATTAGGGAAATTTTTTTCACATTGTGGACATATGTTGTTGCCACCTGGAAAGACAAAAATGTGGACCCAGTGCATTGTTTGCCTGTAAGTTTTTTTATGTTGTTGTTTTTTTTTTTGCTACCATATACTCATCAACCAAGAAAGAACTCTACTGGGAACAGGCACAGAAGTATATGTTTTTTGTGCATGCATATTATTTTGTCCCGATACTATTAGGAAAATGTAAGGTCCAAGGATTTCATACTATTTCCAGCTCGGATCAATCAGCCGGATGAAGCTGATCACTATCTGCTCTGTGTTGAGTTTCTTTTTATAGTCTTTCTAGCTGTAATATTTACAAATTTAACAGATAGGGTTAGGGAGTTCTATTTTCATGGATATTAACAAAATACTCTTTGCAGGTTATGTTGGTAGCTTAGAGGGAGATTCTCTTCACCCTGATGGTTTTGGAGATGAGACTTACAGAACCATGTTTAGGTTGAGACTAAAGATAATTAATTTACTGGCCTTGTTCCAGGCATGTTATTTGGTTACAATTTCCAAGAGGAGCCTCGTTCTCAGGCTTCAAGTTCGTATAAGAGTCTTGTTCTTAGGCTTCAAGAGCCTCATTCTCAGGCTACAGAACTGACCATTTAATTAGATTCCTCCGTAAGGAGGGAATCTATTGTATTTGATGGTTTTATTATTATTAGATTCCTCCGTAGGAGGGAATCTATTGTAATTGATGGTTTTATTATTATTAGATTCCTCCGTAGGAGGGAATCTATTGTAATTGATGGTTTTATTATTATTAGATTCCTCCGTAGGAGGGAATCTATTGTAATTGATGGTTTTATTATTATTATTATTATTATTATTATTATTATTATTATTATTATTAGATTCCTCCGTAAGGAGGGAATCTATTGTATTTGTCGGTTTTATTATTATTATTATTATTATTATTATTATTATTAGATTCCTCCGTAAGGAGGAATCTATTGTATTTGTCGGTTTTATTATTATTATTATTATTATTATTATTATTATTATTATTATTAGATTCCTCCGTAAGGAGGGAATCTATTGTATTTGTCGGTTTTATTATTATTATTATTATTATTATTATTATTATTATTAGATTCCTCCGTAGGAGGGAATCTATTGTAATTGATGGTTTTATTATTATTATTATTAGATTCCTCCGTAGGAGGGAATCTATTGCAATTGATGGTTTTATTATTATTATTAGATTCCTCCGTAAGGAGGGAATCTATTGTATTTGACGGTTTTATTATTATTAGATTCCTCCGTAAGGAGGGAATCTATTGTATTTGATGGTTTTATTATTAGATTCCTCCGTAGGAGGGAATCTATTGTAATTGATGGTTTTATTAGATTCCTCCGTAGGAGGGAATCTATTGTAATTGATGGTTTTATTATTATTATTATTATTATTATTATTAGATTCCTCCGTAGGAGGGAATCTATTGTAATTGATGGTTTTATTATTATTATTATTATTATTATTATTATTATTATTATTATTATTATTATTATTAGATTCCTCAGTAGGAGAGAATCTATTAGTAATTGATAGGTTTTATTATTATTATTATTATTATTATTATTATTATTATTATTATTATTATTATTATTCTTCTTCTCCTTGAGCCCCAATAGCTCAAAAAGTCACTGGTCAAAAATTTTCTAAATTGGCACATTGATACTCCATGCCAACGGGTACCCCCAAACCAAGAATGGCCCACATTCGCCCATAGGTGGCGCTACAGGCCACGCCCAAAAAACAAAATTCAAAGTGATACAATTTCCACGCCATTTGTCCAAATCTTCTGAAATTTGGTGTACATGCCTCATTCCTCATGGGGAACAAAAAAGCCTCAAGAACCCATAACTTCCGCCATGATGGATTTTCCCGTACGTTGAAAATTTGCGAAAACCTACAAAACTCTTCTTCTCCTGAACCGTAGCTCCAATTGACTTGAAATTTGGTACACATGTGTAGAATGGACATCCTTGAAAGCGTTACTTAGGAAAAATGAATACTGATACAAAATGGCTGAAAGGGACGTGTTTATGTAAATGTCCAAATTTTAACAATATATATGTGTCAATAAATCAAATGTAATTTTGACTGATGGTTTTTCAAACCTAACATGCTTAAAGATGACATCACTCTGAAGTACTGTGCAAAGAATGGCCATGCCAAAATTCCCATTTTCTGGTCAAAAATGTTCTAATTTGGTAAATTAATAGTACAGGCCAACAGGAATCCACAAACCAAGAATGACTGACATACGCCACTAGGGGCACTACAGGACAAGCCAAAATTCCCATTTTCTGGTCAAAAATGTTCTAATTCGGTACAAGAATAGTACAGGCCAACAGGAATCCACAAACCAAGAATGACCGACATTCAGCCACTAGGGGGCACTACAGGACAAGCCAAAATTCCCATTTTCTGGTCAAAAATTTTCTAATTTGGTACTTTGATACTACAGGCCAACAGGAACCCACATACCAAGTGTGGCCCACATTCAGCCCTTAGGGAGCTACAGGCTACTCCAAAATTTCGTTTTCTGGTCAAAAGCGTTCTAATTTGGTACATTGATACTGCAGGTCAACAGGAACCCTCAAACCAAGAATGGCCAACATTCGCCCCTAGGGGGCACTACAGGCCATGCCGAAATTCCCATTTTCTGGTCAAAAATGTTCTAATTTGGTACATTAATAGTACAGGCCAAAAGGAATCCACAAACCAAGAATGACCGACATTCACCACTAGGTGGCTTAGAGGCCAAGCCGAAATTCCCATTTTCTGGTCAAAAAAGTTATAATTTGGTACATTGATACTACAGGCCAACAGGAACCCACAAACCAAGTATGGCCCACATTCACCACAAGGTGGCGGTAGAGGCCAAGCAGAAATTCCCATTTTCTGGTCAAAAAAGTTATAATTTGGTACATTGATACTACAGGCCAACAGGAACCCACAAACCAAGTATGGCCCACATTCGGCCCTTAGGGGGCCTACAGGCCACTCCCAAAATTTTGTTTTCTGGTCAAAACTTTTCTAATATGGTACATTGATACTACTGGCCAACAGGAACCCACAAACAAAGAATGGCCAACATTCAGCCCCTAGGGGCACTAGAGGCCACCTGAAATTCCCATTTTATGGTCAAAAATGTTCTAATTTGGTACATTGACACTACAGGTCAACAGGAACCCTCAAACCAAGAATGGCCAACATTCAACCCTAGGGGTGCTACAGGACACGCCGAAATTCCCATTTTCTGGTCAAAAATGTTCTAATTTGGTACATTGATACTACATGCCAACAGGAACCCACAAACCAAGAATGGCCAAAATTCAGCCCCTAGGGGGCTTACAGGTATTTCCCAAACGTCCCATTTTCTGGTCAAATATTTTCTAATTTGGTACATTGATACTACAGGTCAACAGGAACCCTCGAACAAAGAATGGCCAACATTTACCCCTAGGGGTGCTACAGGCCATGCTGAAATTCCCATTTTCTGGTCAAAAATGTTCTAATTTGGTACATTGATACTACATGCCAACAGGAACCCACAAACCAAGAATGACCCACATTAGCCCATAGGTGGTGCTACAGGCCACACCCCAAAAAAATAATTTCAAAGTGATTCCATTTCCACGCCATTTAACCAATTCTTTTGAAACTTGGTGTACATGCCTCATTTCTCATTGGGAACAAAAAAGCCTCAAGGATCCATACTTCTGCCATTACGGATTTTCCTGTACACTGGAAATGTTTAGTTTAGGATTCAGACAGAAATATGTGTTTTTGGATTCATCCATTGAGAGGGTTTAACCCCAACCCTCTACTGATCAGTTTTAAATGATTTGCCATTTTGAGGAGGAATCCGCATTGCTGCTTGCAGCTATATTTATTATTATTATTATTCTCCTTGAGCCCCAATAGCTCAAAAAGTCACTGGTCAAAAATTTTCTAAATTGGCACATTGATACTCCATGCCAACGGGTACCCCCAAACCAAGAATGGCCCACATTCGCCCATAGGTGGCGCTACAGGCCACGCCCAAAAAAACAAAATTCAAAGTGATACAATTTCCACGCCATTTGTCCAAATCTTCTGAAATTTGGTGTACATGCCTCATTCCTCATGGGGAACAAAAAGCCTCAAGAACCCATAACTTCCGCCATGATGGATTTTCCCGTACGTTGAAAATTTGCGAAAACCTACAAAACTCTTCTTCTCCTGAACCGTAGCTCCAATTGACTTGAAATTTGGTACACATGTGTAGAATGGACATCCTTGAAAACGTTACTTAGGAAAAATGAATACGATACAAAATGGCTGAAAGGGGCGTGTTTATGTAAATGTCCAAATTTTAACAATATATACGTGTCAATAAATCAAATGTAATTTTGACTGATGGTTTTTCAAACCTAACATGCTTAAAGATGACATCACTCTGAAGTACTGTGCAAAGAATGGCCATGCCAAAATTCCCATTTTCTGGTCAAAAATGTTCTAATTTGGTAAATTAATAGTACAGGCCAACAGGAATCCACAAACCAAGAATGACCGACATACGCCACTAGGGGCACTACAGGACAAGCCAAAATTCCCATTTTCTGGTCAAAAATTTTCTAATTTGGTACTTTGATACTACAGGCCAACAGGAACCCACATACCAAGTGTGGCCCACATTAAGCCCTTAGGGAGCTACAGGCTACTCCAAAATTTCGTTTTCTGGTCAAAAACGTTCTAATTTGGTACATTGATACTGCAGGTCAACAGGAACCCTCAAACCAAGAATGGCCAACATTCAGCCCCTAGGGAGCACTACAGGCCATGCCGAAATTCCCATTTTCTGGTCAAAAATGTTCTAATTTGGTACATTAATAGTACAGGCCAAAAGGAATCCACAAACCAAGAATGACCGACATTCACCACTAGGTGGCTAGAGGCCAAGCCGAAATTCCCATTTTCTGGTCAAAAAGTTATAATTTGGTACATTGATACTACAGGCCAACAGGAACCCACAAACCAAGTATGGCCCACATTCAGCCATTAGGGGCGCTACAGGCCACTCCCAAAATTTCGTTTTCTGGTCAAAAATTTTCTAATATGGTACATTGATACTACTGGCCAACAGGAACCCACAAACAAAGAATGGCCAACATTCACCCCTAGGGGGCACTAGAGGCCACTTGAAATTCCCATTTTATGGTCAAAAATGTTCTAATTTGGTACATTGATACTACAGGTCAACAGGAACCCTCAAACCAAGAATGGCCAACATTCACCCCTAGGGGCGCTACAGGTAATTCCCAAAAGTCCCATTTTCTGGTCAAATATTTTCTAATTATGTACATTGATACTACAGGCCAACAGGAACCCACAAACCAAGAATGACCCACATTTGCCCATAGGAGGCGCTACAGGCCACGCCCCAAAAAATATTTTCAAAGTGATACCATTTCCACGCCATTTAACCAATTCTTTTGAATCTTGGTGTACATGCCTCATTTCTCATTGGGAACAAAAAGCCTCAAGGATCCATAAGGTATGATGGATTTTCCTGTAGACTGAAAATGTTTCGTTTAGGATTCAGACAGAAATACATGTTTTTTGGATTCATCCATTGAGAGGGTTTAACCCCAACCCTCTACTGATCAATTTTAAATGATTTGCCATTTTGAGGAGGAATCAGCATTGCTGCTTGCAGCTATATTTATTATTATTATTAGATTCCTCCGTAGGAGGAATCTATGTAATTGATGGTTTATTATTATTATCTATTATTATTGTTAGATTCTCCTAGGAGGAATCTATTGTATTTGTCGATTATTATTATTATTATTATTATTATTATTATTATTATTATTATTATTCTCCTTGAGCCCCAATAGCTCAAAAAGTCACTGGTCAAAAATTTTCTAAATTGGCACATTGATACTCCATGCCAACGGGTACCCTCAAACCAAGAATGGTCAACATTCGCCCATAGGTGGCGCTACAGGCCACGCCCAAAAAACAAAAATTCAAAGTGATATAATTTCCACCCCATTTGTCCAAATCTTCTGAAACTTTGTAAACATGCCTCATTTCTCATGGGGAACAAAAAAGCCTCAAGGACCCATACTTCTGCCATTATGGATTTTCCTGTACAGTGAAAATTTTGGAAAACCTACAAAACTCTTCTTCTCCTGAACCTCAGCTCCAATTGACTTGGAATTTGGCACACGTGTGTAGTATGTATGTCTTTCCAAACGTTACTTAGCAAAAATGAATACAATACAAAATGGCTGAAATGGACGTGTTTATGTAAATGTACACACAAAAGATGATCAAAAATGTTTAAAATCCCATTGATTTACAATGGCTGAGCAAAAGTGCTCCCTCTACTGGACAAATATGGTCCACATGTAAAATCCCATTCACTTACATTGGCTGAGCAAAGAGGCTCCCTCTACTGGAGTAACTCTGTCTACCACATGCAGCTCTTCTGTAGCAATCTCTCTAATGAAGCATTTCGGTCTCCTAGTGGGTGGAGCTCCAGACTTAGACTACAGAAGACATTTTGAGTCTGCACGGAGGTATGTCAAATCAATTGTGTGTCTTAATGCTTTCCAGTTTGAACATTCAAGCGATTTTACACTATTCAACTCAACAAAGGCAAAACAACTCAAATAAATGTTTTCGAGCAGTTTGTGTGACACAGCGAAGCGAGCAGCGTCGCGTCCTAACGTTCGCACGCCGATGAGAGTTCGCTTTCCCTTCTTGCGTTTCAACGGACAATTTCATACACCAAAATACATGATATATTGGGGTGTCTGCTATATCTCAAGTGAACAAACAGTTGATAAAGAAATCGGGTATCAATATATTGAATTATGAATTATTGAAGGGGTCTAGTGATGCCGCTGTGATGTCCTGTTAGATTTTTCTCTATCGAGACAGCGTTAACGTATCAAAACTTCCGAGTATGATGTTGTTTAATTGTCTCTGACAACACGCCAATCCTCGAGGCGAGATCATTTTTGCTCGCATCTTCCACGAAGGTTTGTTGGTTGTGTACAATGGTTGCCTGCTTGAACATTCAAGCGATTTTACACTATTCAACTCAACAAAGGCAAAACAACTCAAATAAATGTTTTCGAGCAGTTTGTGTGACACAGCGAGCGAGCAGCGTCGCGACTAACGCTCGCGCGCCGATGAGAGTTCGCTTTCACAGCTTCATGCGTTTGAACGGACAATTTCATACACCAAAATACATGATATATTGGGGTGTCTGTTATGTATCAAGTGAACAAACAGTTGATAAAGAAATTGGGTATCAATATATTTAATTATGAATTATTGTGAACAACACGGATGCCGCTGTGGTGTCCTGTTAAGATTTTTCTCTCGAAACAGCGTTAACAGCTTAAACAAAATACTGCGTTATTTTTGCACATACAGATACATTTAATACATCGTCACAAACTATGAAAGTTGTACTTTTATTTGTTGTAAAATAAAGAAAATAAACCGTGTGCTCTTTGTCTAAGCGAATATCTTTCTGAAACACGTCACAAAAACTTACACAAACATGAAACATATGTCTAAAGAAAGTAGGGATGGGCTGATCAATCCTAACGTATCAAAACTTCCGAGAATGATGTTGTTTAATTGTCTCTGACAACACGCAAACCGCGAGGCGAGATCATTTTTGCTCGCATCATCATGAAGGTTTGTCGGTTGTATACAATGTTTGCCTGTTTGAACATTCAAGCGATTTTACACTATTCAACTCAACAAATGTCAAAACAACTCAAATACATGTTTGCGAGCTGTTTGTGTGACACAGCGAGCAGCGTCGCGTCTAACTCACGCACTCCGATGTCTTTCGCTGCTGCTTAGCGTCTGAGCGGACAATTTCATACAACAGAGTGTCAAAATACATGATATATTGAGGAGTCTGTTATGTCTCAAGTGAACAAACAGTTGAGAAAGAAATCTGGAATAACTATATTTTATTCTGGCATTATTCCAGATGACGTCCTGCTATATTTTTCTCTCGAAACAGCGGAAACAACTTAAACAAAATACTGCGTCATTTTTGCCCATACAGAAACATGCAAGACATCATTACTGAACTATGAAATGTGTACTTTTATTTGTGTACACTTACAATAACAACAAAACCTTGTGCTTTTGTAACATAAATAAACAGGGTGCTCAGTCTCTGTCTTCGCGATTATTTTTCTGAAACACGTCACAAAATTCAAGTGAACAAAATCAACCATTCACGCAGTCTGTATTTTATCATCTCACAATGAATACAAATGCAACAAGCATGGCACAAAACGAAAATAATGATACTTCTCAGTTCTCAAAAGATTAAACTGAACTGTGCCTTAAGTATCGTATCATGCGATAAAAGCCTCTTAAAGAGACAGTAACAATTTAGCCTTAGTCCTGAACATAGACATTCCCAAGTAATTGAGAAGTACAAATGGTATTATTTTAAGTTTTTTTATTTCTCTCTTACCTTGTAAAATGCCACGTTTTTGAATGGCATGTAAACACAATCACTCCATTTTTTTCACTGGATCTGTTGCTATTTTAATGATTTAAAAATCAAAGCACTGACCATTTAAAGTGTGAGCTTGTAGGCTACATTTTGAAATAGTTATAAACAGTCACAGCTATACAGTGTTATTATGTGCCTAGATAGTCTTTCAAATAAAATTGCTTGTGATATACTTATGTAAATCACACAAAAAAACCAGAAAAAAAATCTTAAGAGAAAAGTGAAAGTAGAGATTTTCAAAGTGATTTTTCATTCAAAGTGATACAATTTCCACGCTATTTGTCCAATTCTTCTGAAACTTGGTGTACATGCCTCATTTCTCATTGGGAACAAAAAGCCTCAAGGATCCATAAGGTCGGTATGGATTTTCCTGTACATTGAAAATGTTTCGTTTAGGATTCAGACAAAGACATGTTTTTTTGAATTCCTTAATTGGGAGGGTTTATCCCCAACCATCTACTGATCAATTTTAAATGATTTGCCATTTTGAGGAGGAATCCGCATTGCTGCTTGCAGCTATATTTATTATTATTATTATTATTATTATTATTATTATTATTAGATTCCTCCGTAGGAGGGAATCTATTGTAATTGATGGTTTTATTAGATTCCTCCGTAGGAGGGAATCTATTGTAATTGATGGTTTTATTATTATTATTATTATTATTATTATTATTATTATTAGATTCCTCCGTAAGGAGGAATCTATTGTATTTGTCGGTTTTATTATTATTATTATTATTATTATTATTATTATTATTATTATTATTATTATTATTCTTCTTCTCCTTGAGCCCCAATAGCTCAAAAGTCACTGGTCAAAAATTTTCTAAATTGGCACATTGATACTCCATGCCAACGGGTACCCCCAAACCAAGAATGGTCAACATTCGCCCATAGGTGGCGCTACAGGCCACGCCCAAAAACAAAAATTCAAAGTGATATAATTTCCACCCCATTTGTCCAAATCTTCTGAAACTTTGTAAACATGCCTCATTTCTCATGGGGAACAAAAAGCCTCAAGGACCCATACTTCTGCCATTATGGATTTTCCTGTACAGTGAAAATTTTGGAAAACCTACAAAACTCTTCTTCTCCTGAACCTCAGCTCCAATTGACTTGGAATTTGGCACACGTGTGTAGTATGTATGTCTTTCCAAAGCGTTACTTAGCAAAAATGAATACAATACAAAATGGCTGAAATGGACGTGTTTATGTAAATGTACACACAAAAGATGATCAAAAATTTTTAAAATCCCATTGATTTACAATGGCTGAGCAAAAGTGCTCCCTCTACTGGACAAATATGGTCCACATGTAAAATCCCATTCACTTACATTGGCTGAGCAAAGAGGCTCCCTCTACTGGAGTAACTCTGTCTACCACATGCAGCTCTTCTGTAGCAATCTCTCTAATGAAGCATTTCGGTCTCCTAGTGGGTGGAGCTCCAGACTTAGACTACAGAAGACATTTTGCGTCTGCACGGAGGTATGTCAAATCAATTGTGTGTCTTAATGCTTTCCAGTTTGAACATTCAAGCGATTTTACACTATTCAACTCAACAAAGGCAAAACAACTCAAATAAATGTTTTCGAGCAGTTTGTGTGACACAGCGAAGCGAGCGTCGGCGTCTAGCGTTCACACGCCGATGAGAGTTAAGCTTTCCTTCTTGCGTTTCAACGGACAATTTCATACACCAAAATACATGATATATTGGGGTGTCTGCTATATCTCAAGTGAACAAACAGTTGATAAAGAAATCGGGTATCAATATATTGAATTATGAATTATTGAAGGGGTCTAGTGATGCCGCTGTGATGTCCTGTTAGATTTTTCTCTATCGAGACAGCGTTAGCGTATCAAAACTTCCGAGTATGATGTTGTTTAATTGTCTCTGACAACACGCAATCCTCGGCGAGATCATTTTTGCTTCGCATCTTCCACGAAGGTTTGTTGGTTGTGTACAATGGTTGCCTGCTTGAACATTCAAGCGATTTTACACTATTCAACTCAACAAAGGCAAAACAACTCAAATAAATGTTTTCGAGCAGTTTGTGTGACACAGCGAGCGAGCAGCGTCGCGACTAACGCTCGCTACGCCGATGAGAGTTCGCTTTCACAGCTTCATGCGTTTGAGCGGACAATTTCATACACCAAAATACATGATATATTGGGGTGTCTGTTATGTATCAAGTGAACAAACAGTTGATAAAGAAATTGGGTATCAATATATTTAATTATGAATTATTG
Organism: Xyrauchen texanus; assembly: GCF_025860055.1. Lineage (NCBI taxonomy): Eukaryota > Metazoa > Chordata > Actinopteri > Cypriniformes > Catostomidae > Xyrauchen > Xyrauchen texanus. The sequence goes on from NC_068320.1 coordinate 2,102,976, forward strand.
TGAACAACACGGATGCCGCTGTGGTGTCCTGTTAAGATTTTTCTCTCGAAACAGCGTTAACAGCTTAAACAAAATACTGCGTTATTTTTGCACATACAGATACATTTAATACATCGTCACAAACTATGAAAGTTGTACTTTTATTTGTTGTAAAATAAAGAAAATAAACCGTGTGCTCTTTGTCTAAGCGAATATCTTTCTGAAACACGTCACAAAAACTTACACAAACATGAAACATATGTCTAAAGAAAGTAGGGATGGGCTGATCAATCCTAACGTATCAAAACTTCCGAGAATGATGTTGTTTAATTGTCTCTGACAACACGCAAACCACGAGGCGAGATCATTTTTGCTCGCATCATCATGAAGGTTTGTCGGTTGTATACAATGTTTGCCTGTTTGAACATTCAAGCGATTTTACACTATTCAACTCAACAAATGTCAAAACAACTCAAATACATGTTTGCGAGCTGTTTGTGTGACACAGCGAGCAGCGTCGCGTCTAACTCACGCACTCCGATGTCTTTCGCTGCTGCTTGCGTCTGAGCGGACAATTTCATACAACAGAGTGTCAAAATACATGATATATTGAGGAGTCTGTTATGTCTCAAGTGAACAAACAGTTGAGAAAGAAATCTGGAATAATTATATTTTATTCTGGCATTATTCCAGATGACGTCCTGCTATATTTTTCTCTCGAAACAGCGGAAACAACTTAAACAAAATACTGCGTCATTTTTGCCCATACAGAAACATGCAAGACATCATTCACGAACTATGAAATGTGTACTTTTATTTGTGTACACTTACAATAACAACAAAACCTTGTGCTTTTGTAAAATAAATAAACAGGGTGCTCAGTCTCTGTCTTCGCGATTATTTTTCTGAAACACGTCACAAAATTCAAGTGAACAAAATCAACCATTCACGCAGTCTGTATTTTATCATCTCACAATGAATACAAATGCAACAAGCATGGCACAAAACGAAAATAATGATACTTCTCAGTTCTCAAAAGATTAAACTGAACTGTGCCTTAAGTATCGTATCATGCGATAAAAGCCTCTTAAAGAGACAGTAACAATTTAGCCTTCGGTCCTGAACATAGACATTCCCAAGTAATTGAGAAGTACAAATGGTATTATTTTAAGTTTTTTTATTTCTCTCTTACCTTGTAAAATGCCACGTTTTTGAATGGCATGTAAACACAATCACTCCATTTTTTTCACTGGATCTGTTGCTATTTTAATGATTTAAAAATCAAAGCACTGACCATTTAAAGTGTGAGCTTGTAGGCTACATTTTGAAATAGTTATAAACAGTCACAGCTATACAGTGTTATTATGTGCCTAGATAGTCTTTCAAATAAAATTGCTTGTGATATGCTTATGTAAATCACACAAAAAAACAGAAAAAAATCTTAAGAGAGAAGTGAAAGTGAAAGTAGAGATTTTCAAAGTGATTTTTCATTCAAAGTGATACAATTTCCACGCCATTTGTCTAAATCTTCTGAAACTTGGTGTACATGCCTCATTCCTCATGGGGAACAAAAAAGCCTTAAGGACCCATAACTTTCACCATGATGGATTTTCCCGTACGTTGAAAATTTGCGAAAACCTAAAAATACTCTTCTTCTCCTGAACCGTAGCTCCAATTGACTTGAAATTTGGTACACATTTGTAGAATGGACATCCTTGAAAACATTACTTAGGAAAAATGAATGTGATACAAAATGTCTGAAAGGGCGTGTTTATGTAAATGTCCAAATTTTAACAATATATACCTGTCAATAAATCAAATGTAATTTTGACTGATGGTTTTCAAACCTAACATGCTTCAAGATGACATCACTCTGAAGTACTGCGTAAAGAATGGCCGACATTAAGCCCCTAGAGGCGCTACAGGCCATGTCGAAATTCCCATTTTCTGGTCTAAAATGTTCTAATTTGGTACAATGGTACTACAGGCCAACAGGAACCCACAAACCAAGAATGGCCGACATTAAGCCACTAGAGGCGCTAAAGGCCACGCCAAAATTCCGTTTTCTGGTCAAATTTTTTTTAATTTGGTACATTGATACTACAGGCAGACAGGAACCCACAAACCAAGAATGGACAACATTCACCCCTAGGGAGCTACAGGCCATGCCAAAATTCCCATTTTCTGGTCAAAAATGTTCTAATTTGGTACACTGATACTACATGCCAACAGGAACCCACAAACCACGAATGGCCAACATTAAGCCATTAGAAGCGCTACAGGTAATTCCAAAAATCCCATTTTCTGGTCAAACATTTTCTAATTTGGTGTATTGATTCTACAGGCCGACAGGAACCCACAAACCAAGAAAGGCCCACATTAAGCCCCTAGAGGCGCTACAGACCACTCCAAAATTCCCATTTTCTGGTCAAATATTTTCTAATTTTGTACATTTATACTACAGGCCAACAGGAACCCACAAACCAAGAATGACCAACATTTGCCCATAGGTGGCGCTACAGGCCACGCCCCAAATTTTTTTTCAAAATGATATAATATCCACCCCATTTGTCCAATTCTTCTGAAACTTGGTGTACATGCCGCATTTCTCATTGGGAACAAAAAAGCCTCAAGGATCCATAAGGTCCGGTATGGATTTTCCTGTACATTGAAAATGTTTTGTTTAGGAATCAGACGAAGACATGTTTTTTGAATTCCTTAATTGGGAGGGTTTATCCCCAACCATCTACTGATCAATTTTAAATGATTTGCCATTTTGAGGAGGAATCGCATTGCTGCTTGCAGCTATATTTATTATTATTATTATTATTCTTCTCCTTGAGCCCCAATAGCTCAAAAGTCACTGGTCAAAAATTTTCTAAATTGGCACATTGATACTCCATGCCAGCGGGTACCCCCAAACCAAGAATGGCCCACATTCGCCCATAGGTGGCGCTACAGGCCACGCCCAAAAAACAAAATTCAAAGTGATACAATTTCCGCCATTTGTCCAAATCTTCTGAAATTTGGTGTACATGCCTCATTCCTCATGGGGAACAAAAAGCCTCAAGAACCCATAACTTCCGCCATGATGGATTTTCCGTGCGTTGAAAATTTGCGAAAACCTACAAAACTCTTCTTCTCCTGAACCGTAGCTCCAATTGACTTGAAATTTGGTACACATGTGTAGAATGGACATCCTTGAAAGCGTTACTTAGGAAAAATGAATCACGATACAAAATGGCTGAAAGAGCGTGTTTATGTAAATGTCCAAATTTTAACAATATATACGTGTCAATAAATCAAATGTAATTTTGACTGATGGTTTTCAAACCTAACATGCTTCAAGATGACATCACTCTGAAGTACTGCATAAAGAATGGCCAACATTAAGCCCCTAGAGGAGCTACAGGCCATGCAGAAATTCCCATTTTCTGGTCTAAAATGTTCTAATTTGGTACAATGGTACTACAGGCCAACAGGAATCCACAAACCAAGAATGGCCGACATTAGCCACTAGGGGGCACTACAGGACAAGCCAAAATTCCCATTTTCTGGTCAAAAATTTTCTAATTTGGTACTTTGATACTACAGGCCAACAGGAACCCACATACCAAGTGTGGCCCACATTAAGCCCTTAGAGAGCTACAGGCTACTCAAAATTTCGTTTTCTGGTCAAAAAGCGTTCTAATTTGGTACATTGATACTGCAGGTCAACAGGAACCCTCAAACCAAGAATGGCCAACATTAAGCCCCTAGGGAGCACTACAGGCCATGCCGAAATTCCCATTTTCTGGTCAAAAATGTTCTAATTTGGTACATTAATAGTACAGGCCAACAGGAACCCACAAACCAAGAATGGCCAACATTCACCACTAGGTGGCTAGAGGCAATGCCCGAAATTCCCATTTTCTGGTCAAACATGTTCTAATTTGGTACATTGATACTACAGGCCAACAGGAACCCACAAACCAAGAATGGCCCACATTAGCCACTAGAGGCGCTACAGGCCACTCCAAAATTCCCATTTTCTGGTCAAATATTTTCTAATTTTGTACATTGATACTACAGGCCAACAGGAACCCACAAACCAAGAATGGCCCACATTTGACCATAGGTGGTGCTACAGGCCACGCCCCAAAAAATATTTTCAAAGTGATACCATTTCCACGCCATTTGTCCAATTCTTCTGAAACTTGGTGTACATGCCTCATTTCTCATTGGGAACAAAAAAGCCTCAAGGATCCATAAGGTCTGGTATGGATTTTCCTGTACACTGAAAATGTTTAGTTTAGGATTCAGACAGAAATACATGTTTTTGAATTCATCCATTGGGAGGGTTTATCCCCAACCATCTACTGATCAATTTTAAATGATTTGCCATTTTGAGGAGGAATCCGCATTGCTGCTTGCAGCTATATTTAGATTCCTCCGTAGGAGGAATCTATTGTATTTGTCGGTTTTATTATTATTATTATTATTATTATTATTATTATTATTATTATTATTATTATTATTATTCTTCTCCTTGAGCCCCAATAGCTCAAAAGTCACTGGTCAAAAATTTTCTAAATTGGCACATTGATACTCCATGCCAGCGGGTACCCCCAAACCAAGAATGGTCAACATTCAGCCCATAGGTGGCGCTACAGGCCACGCCCAAAAACAAAAATTCAAAGTGATATAATTTCCACCCCATTTGTCCAAATCTTCTGAAACTTTGTAAACATGCCTCATTTCTCATGGGGAACAAAAAAGCCTCAAGGACCCATACTTCTGCCATTATGGATTTTCCTGTACAGTGAAAATTTTGGAAAACCTACAAAACTCTTCTTCTCCTGAACCTCAGCTCCAATTGACTTGGAATTTGGCACGCGTGTGTAGTATGTATGTCTTTCCAAGCGTTACTTAGCAAAAATGAATACAATACAAAATGGCTGAAATGGGCGTGTTTATGTAAATGTACACACAAAAGATGATCAAAAATTTTTAAAATCCCATTGATTTACAATGGCTGAGCAAAAGTGCTCCCTCTACTGGACAAATATGGTCCACATGTAAAATCCCATTCACTTACATTGGCTGAGCAAAGAGGCTCCCTCTACTGGAGTAACTCTGTCTACCACATGCAGCTCTTCTGTAGCAATCTCTCTAATGAAGCATTTCGGTCTCCTAGTGGGTGGAGCTCAGACTTAGACTACAGAAGACGTTTTGCGTCTGCGCGGGGAGGAGCAATACGTAACTA